>NC_085028.1:16741502-16774002 GCF_963692335.1 Osmerus eperlanus
CCTGCCTCCTTCAGCTGCTGTGGTCCTCGAGGGTCAGAGGTCAATCCAAATAGGAAGTGACCAACACAAATATAGATCTAACAGACAGCCTCTAGTTGGTGTGTGTGTGGACACATCTGACCAGCCACACACACAGAGAAACACCCATGTTCAAATGAATCAGCAAAAACAAATCTGTTGTAGACAAGACAAGGTCTTTGAAGCCCTCTCTCCTCCATCTCTCCCCCACCTCTCCTCTTTTCCTCCTCTCCCTTCCACCTCTCCTCCACCTCTCCTCTCCTCCACCCCCTGCCCCCCCTCCTTCCCCCTCTCCTCTTACTCTGTAAGTGCAGTTTTCCTCCTAGCTGATCATGCACAGTTTTGCATTTTTTTGGGCACAAAACTGCCTGTGAATTTCCTTCTATTGTATCTACAGAATGGCTGTCGTGTGTGTGTGTGTGTGTGTGTATGTGTGGAAAATGTTTGGGCAACGTAATTTGATTGTGTGTGTGTGTCTGTCTGTGCATTATAACTGTACCTGGGACCTACATTATGGCAGAGTGTCAGGTGGCTGAGCGGTGAGGGAGTCGGGCTAGTAATCTGAAGGTTGCCAGTTCGATTCCTGGCCGTGCCAAATGACGTTGTGTCCTTGGGCAAGGCACTTCACCCTACTTGCTTCGGGGGGGAATGTCCCTGTACTTACTGTAAGTCGCTCTGGATAAGAGCGTCTGCTAAATGACTAAATGTAAATGTATGGCCGTGCGATTATTTGGCGTTTATGCGTGTGTGCTTTACACCAGCTGGTGATGCTTTTACCTGGCCAAGTTAGGGAAGGCTGGTGGTAGAATGATGGCTGTATCTGTGAGGAGGGGAAGCCTCGTCCATCATCAGGACAGGGCCTGGTCGGAACACCGCTGGCTTGCTCACACAGGCGACAGAGTTCAAACACAAACACTGGTTCTCACTCCTCCTGCTCCTCCCTTCTTCCCTGAGGCGGGGGAGCGACAGATGAAAAGCTTTCTCTCCTCCGTTCAGTCTCTCCGTTCTCTCCCTGAGAATACAGCGGGCAGCGAGGGCCTCCTTGCGCACAGCAGGGGGACATACGCCCCCCTCCTCCCCCAACGATTCTTCTCCCATGTCCCTCACCCTCCACTGACCTCGCCCATCTCCCTCCCCCATCTCCCTTCATCCGCCCCTCCATCCTGTACCTGGTCCTAAAGGACCTACTTTCACTGGCAAAGGAAGGAACTTCTCCCGTGCCAGCAGGCTCCCAGAGGCTGGTCAGATCCCCCGTGAGCCAGCTAGCCAGCCAGCCAGCCAGCCAGCCAGCCAGTATATCAGCCAGCCTGTTAGCCAGCCAGCTAGCCAGCCAGCCAGCCAGATAGCCAGCCAGCCAGCTAGCCAGCCAGCTAGCCAGCCAGCCAGCCAGCCAGCCAGCCAGTATATCAGCCAGCCTGTTAGCCAGCCTGTTAGCCAGCCAGCTAGCCAGCCAGCCAGATAGCCAGCCAGCCAGACAGCCTATTAGCCAGTTTGCTTGAGGGTCTGAAGGCGAGGAGAAGCCTCACATCCGACTGCAGGGTGACCCCTGACCCCGGGCAGCGTGGGAAAGGGTGTAGGAGATGAGCTGGCGTGACCGTGGGCATTACACCAGATGAGTCTAGCAGACCTGGCCCACACCTGTCCCCCTCCTGCTCCCCTCTGCCCTCCCCCTCCTCCCCCCTCCTCCCCCCTCCTCCCCCTCCTCCCCCCTCCCCTCCCCCTCCTCCCCCCTCCTCCCCCCTCCTCCCACTGACAGTTGTGTTCTTGTGCTGAGTGTGTCTGTGTGTTTAGAGGAGGGTGACAGGAAGGACAAAGGATGGACACTTTTTTGGGGGGGTGAGAGACCACCAACGCCCCCTGCACCCTCCTGCCTCCCCCCTCCTCCCCAAGCAGCCTCACCCCTCTTCGATGTGAAGGCAGGTTCAACCCGACACCACGGTCAGGGGCAGGAGATGACGAGGGCGATTTATGGCGAGGAGAGGGGGAGAGGGGCGAGAGAGGGGGGAGAGAGGAGGTCATCAATCACTGACCCTGGAACCTGTGAATCTGTCTGAAAAGAGAAAGTAACTGTGGTGCAGACAGGGGGCTCATGCCTGGCATGGGGAAGACACACACACACCCTACACACACACACACACACACCTACACAGTCGTATAGAGTAACATGGCTTCAGTTTATAGCCTGGTTGTATAGGCAGCACCTTTCAGCGGCTGGTTACTTGAGCAGACAGGCTAGTGTGTGTTCCCGGCTTGCTGCTGTCAATCACACACAGAGACTCTGTCGAAGAAAACTGTTTTCTTGAGCAGGGTCAACAAGGACTGACCTCTCACCTCAAGGTAACACCGAAGGCGTCATTTCCTACATTCTGACCCACGGTGGATTTCTCTCAGGATTTGTTTCAGATCTCAGGTTCAATCGAGTTAGGGTTAGGTTGTTTACGTTTCGATTTCGATTAATTCTCTGTACGTTAGCTGTTCCCGTTGGTTTACAGTTCTGTTTTTTTTCAAATGCTTACACACAAATTCCTTTACTTTTCACACAATTTCTGAACCTGACACTCAAACACCAGAACCACACCTCAAATCTGCAAAACCATACGCACATTTTTGGCCTTTGACCTCAGTTTTCAATTTCATAAAACACTTTTTGCAAAACACAACACACAATTCTCCACGTAACACACAACATTCTAACAGGAGCATCTTGATTTCCTTTTTCAAAAACAACCAATCAAAATGCCACACTAATTCATCAGTGCCGCACACTAACTCCTCACATGTGCAAACACTCATTGCTTTACTTAACACCAACCAATCATGGCTTTAGAATAGGCCTATAAATAGCCTAATTTGAGTTGTTTTACAGTGGTGGGTATCATTTGAACCTTTACTGTAGAAAAGATAACAGGTATTGTAACAATATACTGTAATGTTCTAATGTACACATAATAGCTGTTTCAGCACAACACACGGTATACTATACACAAAACATATATTTTACGTAGCACCCATGCATCCAATGACTGCAGGTGCACTTCATGATTGGTCCACAGTCTGGTGGATTACTGTATCATACCGTGCAACATTACAGTGACTGTAAGAAGACATTCTGACAATATTGTAGAAATTTGTATATATTACTGTATGCTACAGTTCATGGCACACCATTCCGTAATCACCTTTTTCAAAATTAGGGTTGGTTTCTGTCTTACTACACTCTTTCTTTTGTACTGTGCAATACTGTATTCACAACCACAAAATGCTTATAGTAAAAAAATAAGTTTGGTTTCAATCTTGTTTTCGTTGTTTACCATGAATTTTTTATCATCTCTGCCATTTACTTTCAATCTTGAACAGAAATGTACAAAAGGAGCTCATGAAAGAAGAGCTTTAGGTTTGAATAACTGTGTATATGATATATCCAAAAATGTAAATATAATGGCAAAAAGTGTTTGCAACATGAGACAAATGTGTGCTTTTGAGATGTGTTGTGATATTTTTAATGCAGTGCTTCATTTAGCAAGAGAAGCGAGGCATTTTGCATTTTGTGTGTGCAGTTGTTGGATTTGTGTGTTACGTTTTGAAAAAAAAGAGGAAAAGTAAAAACAATTTGTGTAAGCATTTGAAAAAAACTGTAAAAGGCTTCTGAGATTAGATAGATTAGACAGACTGACAGACAGATAGAAGTAAACCGCTCATTCTTTGTCCTTTCCCTGTTTCAGGACTCTGAACTGTGTAACCATGGTTACCCCGTAACATTGACCCCCCAGGGTGTGTATCTGGGTGGAGAGACAGGGAGCCAGCATACTGCTGACTGTATCCTGTTGTCCCCAACAACACACATTCAACTGTGTGAGGTGTGTGTGTGTGTGTTGTGTGTGTCTGACTGACTGTTGATATGTCCCTGGTGTGTGTGTGTATGTGTGTGCGTGCCTGTGTTTTTGTGTGTGTGTGAGAGAAAGAAAGAAGATTAAGTGCAAGAGTGTGTACGTGCGTGGGTGTGTGTGTGTGAATGTGTGTGTGTGTACGTGCGTGTGTGTGGCTGTGTGTGGTGCACCCATGTGATTGACAGCTGTGTTGGGGTCACAATACGCCTGCCTGGGAACGAGGTGGAGGAAGGAAGCAGGTTTCACCAGCGCCAGACAGAGCTGATAAACATCTACAGAACTGAGCCATCTGGGTTTTCCCAGGGACGGTGGAGGACTGAGGAGGGCAGCTCCTGCTTTCTGGGGTCCAAAACGCAACCGGACATCCCAGAAAGACTCCGAAACCGTGGTGACTGGTCGAAAGATGACTGCACCAAGCACGTTTTCACTTCCTGGTGGAGGGATGGTGGTTTTGCTACCGTGGTTTCGTCCCTCCGTGTCGCTGAGAGGATGACAGTGGAGTGTCCAGCTCACTAATGCCCTCCCCCCCCTCCTGCCCCACCCCTCCTCCCCCGGTCTCTCCCTCCACTCCCTCCCTCCACTCCCTCCCCCCTCCTGCCCCCCCCTCCTACCCCCCCTCCTGCCTCCACCCCTCTCCTCCCCCTCCTGCCCCCCCCCCTCCTCCCCCCCTCCTGCCCCACCCCTCCCCCCCCCCTCCTGCTGCCCCCCCCTCCTCCCCCTGTCCCTCCCTCCACTCCCTCCCTCCACTCCCTCCCTACCCTCCACCTCCCCCCACCCCTCCGTCCGTGGGTACGCCCAACAGGAGTCTGTTCCCGAGACTGAAAGAGGGGTGGGAGGAGGATGAGGGTGAGGGGGACAGTTTCTCATCATGTCTTCTTTCAGGGTTGGTGTAAGTGCACCACAGATACGCACACACACACACCGGTACAGACCTGGTTTGCTCTCACACACACGCACACACACACACACACACATGCATGTAGTTTACACCTCCTGTTCTGAGGTCACAGGGCAGTGGTCTGAGGTGACACACATTTCTCCGCAACCTTGACCTCTTCCTCATATTGACCTCTTCCTCATATGCTTTCTCAGAACAATTCTAGTCTGAAGCCAAAATTTGTGGAATTGCAAAATTCTCTCTCTCTCTCTCTCTCTCTCTCTCTCTCTCTCTCTCTCTCTCTCTCTCTCTCTCTCTCTCTCTCTCTCTCTCTCCTGTCTCTCTCTCTTCTCTCTCTCTCTTCTCTCTCACTCTTCTCTCTCTCTCTCTCTCTCTCTCTGTCTCTCTCTCTTCTCTCTCTCCCTCTCTCTCTCTCTCTGGAGGATTAGCAACAGGAAAGCAGGGGTCATCCTGTTCTGTACAGACCTCCCAGTCCCCCTGACCCAATGACCCCCTGCCCTCCTGTACCCATCTACGCCCCTACCCCCTACCCCCCATACCCCCGCCACCACCAGCACCCCCCACACCCCAAGCCCCCAGACATTCCATCCAAGGTCTTGACAGCTGCCACCTCTTTGATTGGCCAATTTTTGACTAGCCCCTCCCCCCGGGTTCTGAGCAGCCAACTGTCACCAGGACGAGAAAGTGATTCATGCTGCCAATGATAGAGAGAAACAGAGAGAGAGAGACAGAGAGAAACAGAGACAGAGACGAGAGGAAGAGAGACCAGAGACAGAGAGAGGAAGAGAGAGAAAAAGAAAGAAAGAAGAGAGAGAGACTGAAAGGAAGAGAGAGAGAGAGATAGAGGAGAGAGAGAGAGAGAGAGAGAGAGAGAGAGAGAGAGAGAGAGAGAGAGAGGAGAGAGAGAGAGAGAGAGAGAGAGAGATACTGAGAGGAAGAGAGAGAGAGAGAGAGAGAGAGAGGAGAGAGAGAGAGAGAGAGAGAGAGAGAGAGAGCGAGAGAGAGAGAGAGAGAGAGAGAGAGACAGAGAAAAAAGAGAGATGGGGAGAGAGATGGAAAGGCTGAGAGGGAGAGAAATAGAGAGAGATAGAACAAGAGAAAGCAAAAAGGAGAGAGGGGATAGGGAAAGATGGAAAGTGAAAGCGAGTGACTGAATTCAACGATTCACATTAAGGAACTCAGTTGTGACATCTTGAACACCAATGTTATAAAACATTGGTGTACAATGTCTTCGTTAATTGAAAAGTCTGTTCATTCTAAGATAAAAAAGAAAACCCCTCTCAGTTACTGATACTTGGAAAGATATGCAAGATCTAGTAAACAGGAAGACAGCAGGAAGTGATGTCACGCAAACATGTCAGACTTGTATTTACAGTTTTTCACAATTGCTAAAACACTAAACGCAATTCTCTGAATCAAATTTTCAGTGAACTAAAGCAATTTGTCAAATTCTGCACTCTTTTGACAAAACTCTAAACACATTCTCATTCACTAAACACATTTTGCCCTGTGATGCACTTGTGCTGCAAAATGGTAAACACAGGCGGCAAACAGTAAACACAACTACAACACAGTTGTCATCTGTAAAACACAATGACTCAAAATTGTTCACACTTGTTTCTAATCGTGGTTTGAGACAATCAGCTTTCACCGTGGTGTCCGTGTACGAGAATGGTACAACATCAACCAGCATTTTCTACTGTAAATGTTTGCCTTCCACCATAAGTTGTGATGGTAACTGTAATATTTTCTAATCAAATCAAATTTACAGTATTTGTATAACCCTTTTTACAAGCAATGTCACAGAGGGCTTCACATACGCTGATAGAACTGCCCCTCAGCCAACCTAAACCCTCAAAGAAGACAAGGAAAAACTCCCAGAAAAACTCACTAGAGGAGAAAAAACTAATTTTCTTTACGTATTGCTACGTAAATGCATTTACTGTGTATACATAAACACATTTGTCTTTAGATGGCCTGGATGCTGTGTTCTCCATTTTTTTGTGTTGTCTTTATAATGATTGCTCCATAGTGTTTATATATTGATTTGATATGTTTATGATCTGAAAGCTTTGTTTGATTTTCAGCACAAGTTACTGTAAATGGTTTAGAGGCAAGTGTTTAATTTTGCCAGAAGAGTCAGAGGTTGAGGAAATTGAGTTTCAATTTTTGGTTTTGTGTTTACAGTTTTGAGAAAATGGTTGACTGTTTCAAGAAATGTGTTTTAGGCAATCGTGAAAAACTGTAAAGTAAAAACAAAAGTAAAACATTTGGTGGGGGCGCGGTCAATTAAGAAGAAACATGAAGAAGGTTTTCTCTGGCCTGTGGTCCCCTCTCCTCTCCTCCTCTCCTCCAATCCCCCTCTCCTCTCCCCCTCTTCTTCTCCTCCTCTACGCTCTCCTTCCTCTTTCCTTCTCCTCCAAGTCAGGTGTCAGTCCACTTGGCCTTCACCCCTCCACCCCTCCATCCCTCCCTCCTCCCTCCATCTCTCTGTCTCGCTCCATCCTTCCAGTTCCATGAAGGCAGGAATGTAAGGAATGCAAGTCTGGGGCAGAAGGTCACGCTGGCTGCTGTGACACACTGGCCCTGCGCCACCTCCATCTTTACACCATCCCATCTCTCTAGTTCACCCCTGTCTTTACACCACCCCATCTCTGTAGTTCACCCCTGTCTTTACACCACCCCATCTCTGTAGTTCACCCCTGTCTTTACACCACCCCATCTCTGTAGTTCACCTCCATCTTTACACCACCCCATCTCTCTAGTTCACCTCCATCTTTACACCAACCCATCTCTCTAGGTCACCTCCATCTTTACACCACCCCATCTCTCTAGTTCACCTCCATCTTTACACCACCCATCTCTCTAGTTCACCTCCATCTTTACACTCTCTAGTTCACCCCTGTCTTTCTCTCCCTCTTTATACTGCTCACATTATCCTTTCATTCCTCCATTCCTTCCCCTCTCTGTTCTACTGTCTTCCTATTGGTCCTACTATCCCTCTCACCCTCCTGCTCTCTCTCACCCTCCTTTTCTCCCTTCTACTCTCTCTCTCTCCCTCTCTCTTTCTGTCTCCCTCTCTCTCTCTGTGTGACTCTCTCCCCTATCTCTCTGTGTCTCTCTACCTCTCTTTCTCTGTCTCTCTCCCTCTCTCTCTTTCCCTCTCTCTCTGTGTCTCTCTCCCTCTCTCTCCCTCTCTCTCTGTGTCTCTCTACCTCTCTCTCTCCCTCTCTCTCTCTCTCTCTCTCTCTCTCTCTCTCTCTCTCTCTCTCTCTCTCTCTCTCTCTCTCTCTCTCTGTGTCTCTCTCCCCCTCTCTCTCCGGAGCAGGGGATGTGAGATGAATAATCATTAACTTACAGAGACATTAACATTCATTTAGTGAGAACTTCATACAATTCTATTAGGCCAACTTATTCCATTATATTCCTATTCTACTCCATTGTTCTAGTCTATTCTATAACAAGGATAATGTATAGCTCATTGGTTACAGCACTTGACCACAGATAAACATGCTACAGGTGAAACTTCCCCCTGTTCTGAATGGATACAATTGTCTGCCAAATGAGCACGTTTCAATTTTTTTATTTTTTTCATATCTGGTTCCTGTACATCTACGTTCTGTATCACTGGTTGTTTTAGACCGGCGTGACACCAGGCTGGGTTTAGAAACGTTCCCAGCCGTGATTGACAGGCGCGTGCCAGGGGACAGGTGGGTTTTCCTCCTGAGATGGTTCGCTGATTACTGCTGTGATGGACAGGATGAACTCAATCTGGAAACTTTAGTCAACTCAGGAGTCACATGTTGAGTTGTTTCAGAGAAGAGACATAACCTGTTCAGGACTCAAACTTGTTCTGGACTTTTCTGTCTTTTGACCCTTTTTGGTTACTGTTACAAGGCCAGTGAACTAACACAATTTTACACCTGTTATGTAGAAATGTAGGCCAACATTTAACCTGATGTCTGTATGTCTGTTCCACCTGTCTCCATGACAACATGTTAATGACAAGTAGAAATAGTCCTCCAAACCGACACACACGGGTGAAATGCCGTCAGAAGGAGTCTTCCTTTGCAAACAAAATAAAATGACTAAAAGCCCAAATATTGTTTTTTTTTTTACTGTGTGGGAATCATCCTGTTTCCAACACACACACACATCAACACACGCACACACATCAACACACACACACATCAACACACACACATCTGCTAATTAGAGATTGAAATCACCAAACAAAACAAACAGAACAACATTTCACTCAGATAAGACCATAAAGAAGTTGGTCTCTCGGAGTAGCGAATGACCGGGGGGGGGGGGGGGGGGGGTTTAGCGAGAGCCTAAATGCTTCGTGTTAATGACCTTGTTTATTCAAACCCTTTCCTCTCCTGTCGCGCAGCAGATATGCCCGGTACAAACAAACATTCCCTGTGCTCTCCCACGCAAGACCTCTGGGCCTGAGACCAGGACGAGAAGCTGTAAAGACATTTATAAAACCCATATCCATACAGTGGACACTTTAATCCAAAGCAACGTAAGGTGAGGAGGGGGGATTTGAACCTGCAAATTCTTGATCTTCCCACTGGGTTACACTATGTGGTATGTTTCATGTTTCTGGTTGGTTAGCAGATGTCCTGGCTCACAGAGTGAACCGTCTGAGTGCTTGGCGAAGTCGTGTCAGTACAGAGTGTGTGTGGACCAGGGCCATGAGGCTGGGATGGATCTGAGTGTGTGTGGACCAGGGCCATGAGGCTGGGATGGATCTGAGTGTGTGTGGACCAGGGCCATGAGGCTGGGATGGATCTGAGTGTGTGTGGACCAGGGCCATGAGGCTGGGATGGATCTGAGTGTGTGTGGACCAGGGCCATGAGGCTGGGATGGATCTGAGTGTGTGTGGACCAGGGCCATGAGGCTGGGCGGTGGAAGGAAGGGTACGTGTCGTGGCCTGTCTGGGGCCCAGAGATGTGAACAGCAAACGAGCGATCACAGCGTTCTCCAGACAAAGAGGAAGATTAAATGTCAAAGAACTTGGAAGACGGATATTGGTTACTTGACATCTGGAGTGCTGTGGGTGGTAATTTACTGTAAATTGGAACAAGAAACTGTGAATGTAGCATGTGTGTGTGTATCATTTACATTTACGGTCACTCTGGAAAAGCCGATATTTAAAGGCACTTCCCAGAAGCACTCGAGAAAATACTGGAATCTTCACCGAACCCAGTTTCCTTCTTGTGCAAGAAGAGTGACTGTTACAAATATGTCACATATGCTTGTGTTTTATGTGATACGATCAATTATTATCTAACACACACGCAAACACACCCACGCTTGCCGAGAGTGAAACTAAGAGCATCCAGGAAAGTAAACTTCTGCCCTTTCCTCCAGTGTGGTCTTCCGAGACACAATAACATTTACATACATTTACATTTAGTCATTTAGCAGACGCTCTTATCCAGAGCGACTTACAGTAAGTACAGGGACATTCCCCCGAGGCAAGTAGCAAGAGGTGCCTTGCCCAAGGACACAACGTCAAATTGTACGGCCGGGAATCGAACCGGCAATAGAACCCTCCATGGTGGTGTCACCTGTTCCTGTATAACCACGCGTGTGTGTGTTTATAAGGGAAGTTAGCATCGTGGTCTGGGAGCGTTTCAGGGAAGATGGACACAGTGACAGTCGAGACAAAGCGTTCCTATTGGACAGTGTAATGCCTTTTTTTTTTTTTACATCCAATTATCTTCCTTCTTCCTCCTCTCAGAAACCACATCATCCGATTGGTCAATGCTAAACAGGAAGTCAAAACGGAAGTTACCGTTTACCCCACTGAGATAACACAGTAGGGTACACACACACACACACACACTATTACACACACGTTTGGTATCCGCCTTCTCTCATTGTTTGGTAATTGGGTGTGCTTTGCCTTCGGCAAGGGCACAACCTTTGTTCTCTCACATATATATTATTATTATTTATTTTTGCCCCCCTAAAACTCAGTCAATATTTGGCCTACATAGACAACCTAGGTGTCAAAAGTTTCGTCTTGGTAGCGATTGAGTTGCTTCTATTGGGATTTACGTTCAGTTGCATGGTTTAAGTGGAAATTATGTTTTTGTGGCGAAAAGTGAAGCTAACGGTGGCTAACTTGCTAGCCACAGTCAATGACGCTACTTAGGTCACTAACGTCACGAAAACTCGCGTGACTACCTCTAGCAGAACATTAGTTTAGCAGCTCGTTAACTTCTGGGAGATAGCTAAGCTAACTGCTTTACTGCAAGGCAGCTGCAGAATCGTTAAAATAAACATTCCTCACAAATACATTTTTGTTGTAGGATTTATTATGACATTACATTACAAGTAAACGATTTGTGGGTGAAATTATCATTACCTGTGGTTTCAAACCAGTGTTGCTCACTGCAACGCTGTAGCCTACGCGAGACAGTACAAAAACATCTACACAGCTGTAGGAAGTCAAACGGCGACAGAACATGTTCGGCACTCCCCTTACTTAAATCAAAAGTCTATCTAACTACTAACCTTAACTTCATTGCCACAGCCTAAACTTTGTCAATCTGTTCATGAAAATAATTAATTTCAGCCTAAACTGTACAACGGAACGTTAAATAAAATTCAACCAACGCAATCGCTACCAAGACGAACACAGCAGTAGTGTACTGTACTGTACAATTTACCGGGGCAGCTTCTCCACACAGGGCTATATCGCACTTGGCGTTGTTACTGACAATGATCGCTACCAGTGAGCTTTTTATGAAAGCGATTTTCCACTAAATAAATGTCAAGCTTATTTACGTTTTGGGGGGCATATTTTCAGTTAGCAGATGGTACTGTTTGAATCGCGATTCCATCTTCTACTGCCGGTAACGTCGTACAATAATCTTCAAAGGGGGTTCTTTATTCATGAATGAATGCAATATGAGTAGGCTAAATTCCTTAAAATATCACGAGAAGGGAAAAACTTAAAAGGACGTTTAAGTCATAGAGATTAGGTCAATTTTTTACACCGGTCTACCAAATGTATTCGTTTTGATTCAGCTATGAGGCTGCCTCTTGCAGGGGAAATGAGAAGACATCTATTTCATTCTACACTTCACTCGTATTTTGAGTTGTAAATGAGCAGCAAAAAAAAAAATGCTTTTAAATCTATGTAATCTTTATAATTAATAAGTATGTATTTTTATATAAAATATACAGAAATATCAGTTGTAAAAATGCAAGCAAGCACACCCTACAATTTCCAAGAAATTGTACCCTCTCTAGTTAGTTATTGTAAGTCACTTGAAAAACAAGGTAAACAAACCAGTTTGGAGAAGAAACTAAACTGGCTGGAAACTCCGCTGTGAATCTTAGAATGTTCCGGGGCTTTCAGCATAGGAGCAACAAACAAACCTGTAGATTCTGAGGTGTTTTCAAACCTGTGATCACGTAACAATGCAACAATGATACAGTGTGATTGGTAGCGTGGGTAAGCCCCAGGTAGTTTGTTGTGACAAATTGATCTTTGTTGGCCTGTTCACTATCCAGTCATGAGGTGAGATGACTCTGTGACGGATTACATAGTCCTACAACTTACTGTCAAAGAAAACCAGCAATCCAAGATTGTACACTGTATACTAGACATACTAGTGTGGCCTAGTGAGGAAATTATAGTTGATCTGACTGTGAATTAAGCGGTTGTCTCTATGGTAACCGAAGAAGAAGAACGACTATTGAAAATCCACAACCTCAAAATGAATTAACACACTTGACTCCCACTGTGTGATTCTCTATACCTAAACCGGTTCTCAGGTTTGAGGGGGTGGGAATGAAACTTCATCCAGCCCTACCTACAGTAAATGACATTATCGCCGTTAGTCAGAATCTCAGGATAAATATTTATCATCCAGTCCATAACCAAACAAGACTGTGCGTACTCAGTGGCAAAAATCTGCTATCAACTTTGGGGGGGACAATTATATGACATTTTCTTAAGAGCAATTTCTGAGGGGGACACCAAAATGACTGCTGTAACACAGCCTACATTGTAATATGTTAAATGTATATTGAGGAACCATAATTAATACTCCTGGATAATTTATAGTTAGTAACTGAAGGGTTGTCTCAACTTGTTCAAATGTAGTTATAGTAGTGTTTCTTATCAGTCAAGTATGAATGCAGGTGTGCAGTTTATGTTATTACAATGGGTATGGTGCAGTCTCATCTAAAATAATCTCAATTGAACCATCATAAAAAGTCGGGGGAACTCGCGAAACCATTTCTCTTGAAATGTCAACACTTTGTTGGCAAGAGTCTGCGGTTCTATAAATTGTGGGTGTGGCTGATATGGTTCTGTGCCACCACTGAGGTGACTAGACAGTGCTGTGCCAGTGTGTGTCTCCTATACTGGTGCTGCTGGCAAAAAGGTTGACCCCCGGTCCTGCCATGGCTGTGACACTGTCATCTGAAGTCTCTCCCTGGCTCTTTACCTTTCAACAGCCTCACTAACTCACAGTCTGTCTCCTAGAAAAGAAATAAGGTGTTTGCCATCCTCCTAACTACCAGTACCCAATACTACACAATTAATCACAACAACAATAACATTGCCTCAAACTAATCTTGGTTCAGTCACAAGTTTTACTAGAGAGTGGGGGTATCCATGGCATTGTCCAATTATGTCCCTATTTTACAAGTCTAAAGAAGAGAACCCGTCATGTTGCCAAACAACAGACTCAACAAACTTATTTTAGCACATTTCACATCATTTTTATGAACATTTTATCAACTAGTCTATGAGATTAGGCCACTAGGGTTCTTTCTTTGCGTTTTGGTGTCCTGAAATGCTCTGATGTCCGTCTTTCTTTTTTCTGCAATTTTTCGACCATGCTGGCGGCACACACAATGTGCAGGTTATTTACAGTAGGAGGTGGGCTTCTATCATTTATTACCATTCTTCTAGAATAGGCTTCGATCTACCAGGTGATACAGTCAGTTAGGAAAGGTGAAACAGATTGCATTGAGAAGGATTCAGGGCCGGGGTGGGTTATCGGGAGAATCGGGAGTGTTCCCGGTGGGCCGCTCCACTTTTGGGCCGGTGGGCCGCTTCACTTTTGGGCCGGTCGAGGATTTTTTAGTTGTTGACATTTGTCACGTTAGTCTATCTTCTCTTAAAGTAGGCTACACACGTTCTTCATTCTGACACCTCAGCCTCTGCATGGGTTGTACCATGTGAGGGAGTTCTCCCCTTCCAAATAGAGTTGGTTGGGTCCATAGCCCGTCTTTTCCAAAAAGTTTTCTCAGATCGGCTACCGATAGCTGGGACGGGCGGCCCTACCGTAACGATACGCGTCAGGGAGGATGGATGGGAGCAGGGCCGGAGTGATGGCATCACTAGACAAGGTTTTACCAATTGAAAAACGTCTGTTTATTTTACATAAAGCTCAAAAAACTAAATGACACAATCAAAAATGTTCGCTCGCGCGGAGTGCGCGCTCGCATTAAGTGTAGAAGTCCCTATCTTGCATCACATCGAACCCATAGTCCTAGGTTGGGGCAAAGCTCAGAATGTTTACAACGTCTGGCTCCGTGCCTGATTAACACTCCGATCGTTAAGCAGTCTCAAAAATTGTATCAATATAAAAAATTATACGATCCCTTTCTGTAATCATGATACCCCCCAGAAAGGTTCACTGCACCCCCAGTCAAAGCAGGCTGCATCCGGCCCTGTTTGGTATACAAAAAAAGGGCCGGTCTTGGGCCTGAAACTCCCGGGCTGAAAAGTGACCCCACTCCGGCCCTGGAAGGATTGACAGCTGTATGAGTTCACCCTTTACTCACCTATCACTGCTGTGGGCTGGGGCTGTGGATCAAACCATGTGGGACCAAGGGCGGGGTTCGCAATCTTTTTAAACTTAAAAAAGCGCCATTGTGTCCATAATCAGCAAAGCGCTTTCATTGCATATTATCAATGTTATTGAAATTACATAGTTATGTTTACAGTGATTTATTGCGGGGGACAAATCATATTTTCCCAGGATTGGGGGGGTCGTGTCCCCCCTGTCCCCCCCTGGGATTTCCGCCCATGTGCGTACTAACAGACGCGAGTGTGCCGGGAATGAGGACGGTTTTACTTTGGTGTGCAACCTGAGTCTGAAACAGAAGAAGAGTCATGCGGTGACTGATCTCACTCTGGGATTTCTATCTTACGTTTAAACTATGACATCCTGAGGGCATCCTGAACAATGAAATTCTTACAACATGACAAGCAACAACGACACAGTTCCTCATCATCAGGGATTGAAGCCTCAACTTTTATTTTATTATGATTGGATAATTATCAAGATTGAGGGCCAAGCAAGCCTTGTTTTTATGTAGCCCAAACATCTGGTCACGGAGGGGCAGAGATTGCCCAAATGGTAGATCTGACCCTGGTGAGCATGATGGGGTGCTTCTTAACCACCTCTGAAACACTGCATTTACATAACAGTTTATCTTAGAACCTTCTTCGGGACCTATGTATCTCTCTCTCTTTCTCTCTCTTTCTCTTTCTCTCCCTCTCTCTCTTTCTCAATTTGTGAAGCCAGTTTATGCTTCCGATAACCCGTTAAAACAATAACTAATGATCGAGCTCTGATGCTTCAGAGCTGAGTGCCTTTCTTCCTTGGTGAGTCTTGATTCTCTGTCTCCTTCCAGAAAGGATTGAGTGATTAGGAAAGAGGGGGGAAACAGACTTTGCACGCTAGTCTGTTTCCTGTTAATGCCCCCCCGCCCACCCCACCCCACACACACACCAACACCATTAGTAGAAAATGTGCCCCTGAAAACAGCACAGCTAACAAAGCACACACAATACATCTACATACGCGGCAGATTTAGCACAGCAAAGCTAACAGCAATGTTGTCATAGCAAAGCCAAAACAACACAACTAACAGCGCAGAGCTAAAAGTGCGCAGCTAAAGTTGCAATTCATTGTATTGTGTCGGCCATGACAGTGTTCCTAAACGAACCGGAGGACAAGAATTGTGTTGCTGCCTCACACCCCAAACTGTAGGTGAAGCTTAGGGAATGGACTCCCCATGCACACGCACACACTCAGACACACACTACATGCATATTCACACACACACTCATACACACACACTCTCACACACATGCACTTACGTAGACACACACACACTACACAAACTCACACTCACACAGCTTCCATTCTGTGGTGTGTGTGTGTGTGTGTGTGTGAAGAGTGGCTTGCTAGCGACGGTGCTCCAGCAGCTCCAGCAATTTAAGCAATTAGGTTCCCGGGGTCTTGCTGTCAGAACTCACACACACACACACACACACACACACACACACACACACACTTCTCCGTACTAGCCTCCAGTGTGTGGACGCTTCAGGCCTGTGCTTGGTAATGAGAGGAGCCAGCCTCTGGCTTCATTCAGACTCTCACTAATTAAGACCTGGTCCTCTTCCAAGAAACTTTCTCCTCCCCAGCCATCTGTCAGCGAGGCTAGGAGCCTGCCATGCATTGTTCACCCCTCTCTCCCTCTGTCTCTCCCAATCACTCCCCCTCTACCCTGTCTTAATCCCACTCTCTCCCTGTCCCAAACACTCCTTTGCCCCTGTCTTTCTCTTCCCCCCCTCCCCCCCTCCCTCCCCCCCCCCCCCCCCCCCCCCCCCCCCACACACCTCAGTGTGTCCTCCAGTCCCAGGTTGGATTACTGCTCCAGGGCACATCTTGATTGGAAGGTGGCACCCCATAACCAACGCTCCAGGTCCCCCTGCCCCCCTCCACCTCTGATACCCCTCTGGTGCCCCTGCAGGTGGTCCTCTCACTAATCACCCCACCCCCTGTCATTCAGACCTCCTTCACCCTCTGGCCATCAGTACAGGTTGAAAACTCTATCTAGATATGGTGGGGGGTGAGGGGGAGATCCAAGCCTGGGTCGTCAACACCATCATCTTCATCACACTCCCCATGTGAACACACATCACACTTACAGTATACTTACCAAGCACAAACACACTCATGTTCTGGATATTAAAATTGTCAGTAAATATGTGACTGTACACAAATCTGTACATTTCTGGTACACTTTCATTTGTGTAAAAAAAACAATATAATTAAAATAAAAGTGTATTTAAATGAGATTATAGTGTCCTTTTTTTGGCCTTCACCAGCCTGGAGTCTCTGGGCCCGGGGGCCGGGTGGGGAGGGAGAGGGGCGGCATGTCAAGCAGGGCTGGCTAGAGATCATTTGATCATCCAATCTTCATCCAGCTTCTGTGCGTCTCTCTCTCTCCCTCTATCTCTCTCTCTGTCTCTCTCTCACTGTCTCTCTCTCTCTCCATGTTTATCTCTCACTGTCTCTCTCAGTTAATTGCTCTTTCGCTCTCTCACCATCTTATTCTCTCTCTCGTTCTCTCTCACTATCTTATTGTCTCTCTCTCGCTCTCTCAGATCTTTGCTCTCTTGATCTTGTTCTCTCTCTAACTGTTGCTCTCTCTCTCTCTCTCTCTCTCACTGTCTCTCTCTCTCCCTGTTATTTCCTGTGCCTGTCGCATTGCATCCTGTCTCTCCTCTCCTCCAGTGGGCCAGAACATACCTTCATCACCCACCGCCCATCACTCAGGAGGGGAGAGGGGGAGAGGGGGAGTCAGAGGGAGAGAGGGGTAGTCAGAGGGGGAGAGGGGGAGTCAGAGGGGGAGAGGGGTAGTCAGAGGGGGAGAGGGGGAGTCAGAGGGGGAGAGGGGGAGTCAGAGTGGGAGTCAAAGGGGGACTGGGGGAGTCAGAAAAGAAGGAGGGTGCAAAGCTATGCTCCGTGAAAAGCAGGAATGAGGTGAGGGGGTGAAGAGGGAGGAGGGAGGAGAGAGGAGAGAGGAGGGAGGAGAGGGGAGAAAAGGAGAGAGGAGAGGGGAGAGAGGAGGGAGGAGAGAGGAGAGAGGAGAGAGGAGGGAGGAGGGAGGAGGGAGGAGGGAGGAGAGAGGAGGGAGGAGGGAGGAGGGAGGAGAGAGGCGGGAGGAGAGGACAGAGGAGAGAGATAGGGAGAGGGATGAAGGAGAAGAGGACGTGAAGATGTGTGGACCACCAATGAAGGGAGTAGGGTAGTGGACAAACATCCCAAATTCCTTGACTTCTTGCATAATAACTTGTTATTCAGTCCTGGTATTGATTTTGTCAACTCAACGGTTCTCGATCCTAATTGTTCTAGTGTTCTGGAACACTGACAGTGTTCTTGAATAATAATTCTGTTATCTTAGAGAGAATTTGCTGACATGCTACTGTTTATCAGTCCTGTCAAAGACCCAGGTCAGGTCAGGACCCAGGTCAAAGCCTGGGGTCAAAGTTGTGCAGGAAAGTTGGGCAGGAAAGGCCTTCATGGTTCTCCAGGCTGGTGCTCTGCCAGGTACGGCAGCACCGGCACCTTTCACTTTCATTTCTTGAGCCTGGACATCCTGAACATTCTGGAACTACCTGCAAATCTATCAAACAGGTGACTCAATCCTACAAGTAAAACAAACAGATGAATCATACAGGTGAATCCACGCAGATGGGTAACGATGAGTCAGCGTTATTAACCTTCAGTCCAACAATGTCTGAGGCTAGGGTTTCCACAGGATCGCTTGTACCAGCGTATGTAAACAATGCAAGATAAAGGCTGTTACTCCTGACTTTTGTTGTTGGTTGTTGTTGTTTTGTTGTTGTCAGCTGTGATACAACTCAGGTGAAGTTCCTGATTTCTGTTTGCAGGTAGGAGGACATGTGGGCAGGGAGTAAACAAGGTGAATTGAAGGTGAAAGTAAACATACCGTGTTTCTTAGAACAAACGGCGCCCTCGAATAAACGCAGCACCAAATAAATCTGAAAAAGGTTTGTTAATTGGTTAAAATCAACACCAGTATTTATTACACATGTACATAACTTTATGCACAGCTTTCTGTTTGAAAGCTTACATGTATGAACATTTAGGCATGCTGCTTCAGATTTCTACACAATGTAGAACACTTGTATTTGAGACAGTTGTACTACCAACGCAGCCCTAAGTGATAGCCAATGAGAAAGGGAGTTGCCACACTCATAGACAAACAAAGAATAGACAAGGAGGTCAGCGGTAGTAAATGAAACCTGCGTTTTTAGCTGCATTAATGATTTGTCACAATGCCAGCAACTAAGTTGTCTATGGCTGCACTGCAGCTAAATCTCTCTTACTAATTAAACGCCGCCCTCGAATAAACGCCGCCCTCAAATAAATGCTGCACCAAAAATTAACGTTATTTAATAAACGCTGCAGCGTTTATTCGAAGAAATACGGTACTCTCTCAGGGAAATATGGATGGATGGAGGAGCGAGAAAGAGAAAGAAAAAAAGAGGGAGAGAAATAGAAAGAGGGAGAGAGAGAAAGAGAGGGAGGGAGAGAGAGAGAGAGGGGAAATGGATGTAATTCTTCACCATTAAGATAAACAGACACTTCTCCCTGTTCCAAGGAACGTTCAAGCCTGCCAACTATCCAGAGATGTGGGTGGGTGAGGAGAGGGAGGGGGGGAGGGAGAGGGGGGAGGGAGAGGGGGGAGAGAGAGGGGGGAGAGAGAGGGAGGGGCTTGTAGCAACCGACTTGTGCAACAGTGACTGCATGTGGTGTGAAGGTGTTGAGATTTCCCTGTCAGAGACCTGCCCAGTAGTTAGGGACTGTGTACTGTTACTATGTAATACCAAGGAACACAGAGGTCACAATTGTTTTCTCCCAAGAAATGTGATTCATGTGAACCTCCACACACACGCACACACGCACACACACACACAATGTCGGGTAGACTGGAGGAATCACAGCTGTCTAATATAAACCACTGAACAGAGCTGTTTGCACATAGACCTAAGGAATGTTTCTACATGTTATGACTTCCTGGAAAGATAAAGTGAACACGTATCGCAAACATTTCAGTTGCAGATGTGGACTGGATGCTGAGCAATGGAGTGACCAGCTATCATAATACCTAGCGATTTAGTCAGGCAACGTTTGTTCCTTAAATCAGTTACAAATACTAAGGCCTCATTTTAATCAAGTGTTTGATGAAAGCAGTGCTGGCCCTACAGTCCCAGACATCCCAGACACTCCCGGAAGTTCCGGGAGTCTCCCGCATTTTCTCCCCGAAATCGGGGATTTAGTATTTAGAGCGAGCGAGAGACAGTCCAATGGTAATTTCTGGTAGAGAAAGTTGCATATCGCGCGTGTACGTGCTGTTCATCATGCGTCCGGATTGCATTCCGGGGGGGAAGTCTCCTCCCTGAAATGAGTCTCTGCAGGTTGGGATGTCTGCAGTCCCTTCAAGCAGGAAGCATACCTGGGTGACACACACCGCGGATTCACAACGGTGACTCACAGCTAACCTGTCGCCAAGGACGCTACGTTGTAGCCTGTACTTGACACTGCCAGGCCAGTCCTCCCGTAGCCCCCCCCCCCCCCCCCCGTTTCTACCGACTACCGAGTTGTATGGGGCCATCTAGTGGCCGTTGCTAATTCAGGCATCCACGAGGAATTGGTCTGTATGTAATACCGTGCCAAGATTCAAACAACTTTTGCACATTATCGTAAATAGGCCTATGCCAAATTATGACATGACGTATTTTGTCATAAATTACTGTTGATGAAGCTTCTGTGTCTCATGCACATTGGTCAGTTGGAGGATCCTGTTGTTGCTGCGATTGGTTAGATACCCCGTCCATCAAAACAGGGTTATCTCGAACTGCACACACAACTAAGCAAAGTTGCAAATTCAATTTGACCACGATTGCGAGTTGCTAACAAGCAAAACACCAGGGTACAGATCATCTAATTGTGCAGGAGAAAGCGATTTTACATCGAATGAACGGATTTTTCCTCTGAAATGGGATCGACAAACTCCACCCTGTCAAAAATCCCAAATGTCGAGGAATTAATGCAAGAAACTGGATGTAAGTTTACCATCAGAATCGAATGGACAACATATAAATCTGTATTTTTATTAATATATGTATTTTGTTGGAATCTTCTGTGCAATTTGTAGAAAGGGAGACCCGATGTAGACTACGACTCGTCTAACGGAAATTCTTACTTTGGGTGCAGCTATGTGGCACTACCTTCAAAATCAAATCATAGTAAGCAGGGTGTATGGGCAAGGTCGTTTGTTTATCAAAAATGTTGCGGCACAATATACTTTTTTAATAATCCGGGGATAATAGCTTCCTGGTATTTGCAAGTCATCAGAACCTCAGAAGATTGATGGATGACAGGTGCGTTCTGCCGCGCCTGGCACGCGCGCAAGAACCGCCTTCCAGTCCACGGTACCCTAGTCCGACTAGTAGATTATTAACGCTAATATATTAACAGTTATACTTGTAGGACATGCATAAGACTGAGAGTTTGACACGTTTAAGTGCATAAATCGAAACTAGAACAGAAGGCTAACCTAATGGTCCAGAGCACATATCGATTAGTAATTTATTAGTTATCGATTGGGCTCCATAGTACTGTCTCTGTGACCTAGGCCTACTTATTGATGAGGGTTCGAGTGGTATAATCGCATGTTTCGCCTCGTGTTTGTAGTCACGCCTGCGCACATTGTTCGACTGTATGACCGTTTTGAAGCGCTGGACAAAGAGGGGAAAGGTCACCTCCGGTAAGTTCATCTCAATGTAAATAAAAATGTAAAAATATCTTCATTCATATCCGTTTATATAATAATACGTTATAAGTTAATAACATCATTAATATGAGTAGGCCTATTATCCCTCTATGGCAAACCTTTTTTATTAATGAAATACAATTCAGAGAGGCTGCAAAGAAAGGTTGAATTCAAATGATTATGATTTTAGAATGTTTCCCTCTCTTCCTGTTTCTCCTCTTGAAAGGCCTCAGGATTTTGGGGAGATCAGAGAGCTGGCGATGAACCCCATCGGAGACCGGATCATCGCCGCCTTCTTCTCCCCCGGGTAAAGGCCGAGTTTTCTACCGGCTTGATAACCACAACTTGATCTGGTAGATAAACGCTGTTCCTTTCTAACTTCTGACTGTGTGTTCTTGCGTTTTGTGAGCTGAGTTTGTGCACAGCTGGTGGATGATGCTTTTGTGGTGCGCTGAGATTGTGCACAGCTGGTGGATGATGCTGTTGTGGTGAGCTGAGATTGTGCACAGCTGGTGGATGATGCTTTTGTGGTGAGCTGAGATTGTGCACAGCTGGTGGATGATGCTGTTGTGGTGAGCTGAGATTGTGCACAGCTGGTGGATGATGCTGTTGTTGTGAGCTGAGATTGTGCACAGCTGGTGGATGATGCTTTTGTGGTGAGCTGAGATTGTGCACAGCTGGTGGATGATGCTGTTGTGGTGAGCTGAGATTGTGCACAGCTGGTGGATGATGCTGTTGTTGTGAGCTGAGATTGTGCACAGCTGGTGGATGATGCTGTTGTTGTGAGCTGAGATTGTGCACAGCTGGTGGATGATGCTGTTGTGGTGAGCTGAGATTGTGCACAGCTGGTGGATGATGCTGTTGTTGTGAGCTGAGATTGTGCACAGCTGGTGGATGATGCTGTTGTTATGAGCTGAGATTGTGCACAGCTGGTGGATGATGCTGTTGTGGTGAGCTGAGATTGTGCACAGATGGTGGATGATGCTGTTGTTGTGAGCTGAGATTGTGCACAGCTGGTGGATGATGCTGTTGTTGTGAGCTGAGATTGTGCACAGCTGGTGGATGATGCTGTTGTAACCAAGCTATTTGTAGGTTCGTTTTAGATAACTTCATATGGTCGGGTGGACAATAAGACACACACAAGGTCTGTTTTCACAACTTGTATTTTCCCACTGCTCTTCTGGACCTCGCCATTCGAACCGCCCTCACTGACTTCACGTCATGGTTACGTCAGCATCACGCCTACGGCAACTCCCGAGGGACACTTTTCCGTTGAACATAGTAAGGTCTGCTACACTGTTGTTCTGGGTATGTTTACAGACAGGAAATAGTTGACTTCCACTCCTTTGTGAAGATCCTGGCCCATTTCCGTCCGGTTGAGAAGAAGCGACCGAGAGATGCAGGCGGTCCAGAACTGGTCAACAGCAGAACCAGCAAGCTGAAGTGTGAGTTCCAGCACCTGCTCTCATCTCCACATAACATGATAATCTGACCTTTATAATCTTCAATGAACATGCACAGTAGATGTGTTTCAGGATGACCGTCAGGGAGCAGTCAGATATATCTGTTTCTCCTCCTCTCCCTCTCCTTACTCACCGTCTCTTTCCTCTGATATTTTCTCCTATTTTTCCCCCTCTCTCCTCTCTTTCTCCTCTCTCTCTATCCTACTCTCTTTTCCCTCTCTCCTCCTCTATCCTACTCTCTTTTCCCTCTCTCCTCCTCTCTTTCTCTCTCCTCTATCCTACTCTCTTTTCCCTCTCTCCTCCTCTATCCTACTCTCTTTTCCCTCTCTCCTCCTCTCTTCCTCTCTCCTCCTCTCTCAGTTGTCTTCCAGCTGTATGACCAAGACAAAGATGGCAAGATCTCCAGGAGGGAGCTTCTCCAGGTCAGTGTCTACGTCATGCTGCCTGGTGCTGCCTGGTGCTGCCTGGTGCTGCCTGGTGCTGCCTGGTGCTGCCTGGTGCTGCCTGGTGCTGCCTGGTGCTGCCTGGTGCTGCCTGGTGCTGCCTGGTGCTGCCTGGTGCTGCCTGGTGTCTTCACAGGGTCACAGAAAATTATGTATAACGGCCTCAGTTATTAAAAGAAAGCTGTCCCACCCATGTTTGAAAATAAACCTATTCCCCTGCTAATATCAAACCAAGATTACTTTTATAGTCTTAAAAAAATAAGCTGGCTGAGCGGTTAGGGAGTCGGGCTATTAATCAGAAGGTTGTTGGTTCGATTCCTGGCCGTGCAAAAATTACGTTGTGTCCTTGGGCAAGGCACTTCACCCTACTTGCCTCGGGTAGAATGTCCCTGTACTTACTGTAAGTCGCTCTGGATAAGAGCGTTTGCTAAATGACTAAATGTAACTGATCATCTCTGTAATGTGATTGGCCGCCGTGTTCGATTGCCAGGTGCTGCGTGCGCTGTTGGAGAGCCAGGTGACGGAGGAGCAGCTGGAGAGTGTAGCTGACCGGGCCATCCAGGAGGCGGACACAGATCAGGACCAGGCCATCTCCTTCGAAGAGTTCCGGAAGGTACCAGAGGGAGACCCCCACAGTGCCCCAGACACTGAACACTAAACAGCTTAACCGACAACCCAGTCTGACCTGGGATCGGTCCTGCCTCCTGACCCTGACATCCCAGTCTGACCTGGGATCGGTCCTGCTTCCTGACCCTGATATCCCAGTCTGACCTGGGATCGGTCCTGCCTCCTGACCCTGATATCCCAGTCTGACCTGGGATCGGTCCTGCTTCCTGACCCTGATATCCCAGTCTGACCTGGGATCGGTCCTGCCTCCTGACCCTGACATCCCAGTCTGACCTGGGATCGGTCCTGCCTCCTGACCCTGATATCCCAGTCTGACCTGGGATCGGTCCTGCCTCCTGACCCTGATATCCCAGTCTGACCTGGGATCGGTCCTGCCTCCTGACCCTGATATCCCAGTCTGACCTGGGATCGGTCCTGCCTCCTGACCCTGACATCCCAGTCTGACCTGGGATCGGTCCTGCCTCCTGACCCTGACATCCCAGTCTGACCTGGGATCGGTCCTGCCTCCTGACCCTGACATCCCAGTCTGACCTGGGATCGGTCCTGCCTCCTGACCCTGACATCCCAGTCTGACCTGGGATTGGTCCTACCCCCTGACCCTGTCAGAGCGGATGTGGACGGGCCTGGTCCTGGATCAGTGTTGCAGTCTGTCTGTAGGACAGCACAGTTCAGCCAGGACAAACACATGCAGGATTGTTTGAACACACAAAGATACATTGTTAGATTGTAGTGTGTGTGTGTGTGTGTGTGTGGGGGGGGGGGGGGTTGTGTGTGTGTGTGTTGTGTGTGTGTGTGTTGTGTCTCCAACACACTTGCATCTGTGTTCAGTAGCTGCATACATTTGTAATTTATGTATACAGAATATATAAATCTGCATGTGTATACAGTATATACGGTATACATGAATTAGGAATGTTTTCAGTTACTGAACACAGTATATGCGGTATGTACACTTTACACAGTGTATTATGAATATATATATCTATTTATATTTTAATTTCCATCTCTAACAGACTTTGGAGAAAGTCAACATCGACCACAAGATGAGTATCCGCTTCCTGCGTTGATGCCCTTTGAGGGCGTCACCTAATTGGCTCCCTAGAGCCTCCCTAGGCTCTGCCCCTTCCTATCCTGCTTCATCTTGGTAGCCATGGTTACCAGATTCTCCTGAATGCCAACATTGCATTTCCTGTCTTCACAGAACAGAGATGCCAATCAGCTTCTCACAGTATGATACTGTGCTGCTGACAATGTGTCAGTGTCAGTAAATGGGTATTAAACGTCAGATTTTACTCTGTAAGAGTGTGTAACTGAAGGCTTTAGACACTACGTTTTTTGTTTTGATATTGGGGAGGAGGAATCCATGCTTCTTAAACAGTATGCTTGTTATGATGAGTAATTAATGTACTTACATGTACTTTGGTATTCTTGTATGACTGGATGATGGTGTACTGTGGTGCACACAGTATTTTACTCTGCCTTTTGATGTATAAGCTAATCGATTTTTTTCCATGTATGAACTTAATAAAATAAAAATCTATATTTTCATATCCCTACTCAGGCGCCAAAATGTTGTTGTGTCCTGTGGAACTGTTTCAGAAAACTTTTGTAACATTTCTGACTGACCACTGGATGTCAGCAAAGACCAGATCAGAGAACAGACATGAGGAAGTCTGAAGCCGTAAATGCCTTGATGGACGGAGCTTGATTAGACTCAACTCCTCCGTGTTCCGGGAAGTTACGGAGGACGGCGCAAAATATCCGGGAAAAGCTGCAGCGAAAAGTCGTCTGGGACTTGACACATGAGGGTTAGGGTCAACCCTCCCTCACCCTAATAACGGGCTTCAGAGTGCCGCTGTCGCGTCTTGACGATAAGGCCTTTAGAACCAGAGTTAGAACCAGTCCAATGTGGAAGGTACTCCAGGTTGATTGAATTGAATCAACTTTGAATGCACCACAAAGATGAAACACTGAAATGTATTAGAAGTAGCCTACACTAGGGCTGGGCGATATATCGAATATTAGCGATAATATCACAATAATTTTTACGACAATGTTTTTTTTTTTTTGCTGGTCCCTGTGTTGCTTGTATTTTAAGATCACCATCTGGCTCCTCTGTGTTCACACACACACACAGACACACACAAACTGAAAACTGCATTTGCACATGCACTCTCTTTTGCTCTCTCTTTGTCCTGTCACATGAGGACGTCTGCATGAACTGTTCCATGTGAGGTCCATTTTGTCAAGTTGCAAGTACCATGTTATGGCAACTGCTTAAATTTGCACTACACATGATGTACTTTGTAAAAATAGCTGTTCTATCTAAATTGTCTTTTTGTTTTTTTCTAATGGGGGAAAAAGAAAATACGTTTTTTTAATTATTTAAATGAAAATGAAAACATATTGAGATATATATCGAATATCGTAAAAATTTTGACAATATCGTGATATAATTTTTTTTTTATATCGCCCAGTCCTAGCCTACACACACACACACACACAATGACCTGAATCCAAACTTGCCTTTAAACATCTAGAATCCAACATTGAGCTTTATTCTGTACATACAATGTCTCACGCCATGTGAAGGAGGCTGCGAAGAAATGTAATTTGATTCGTACAACAGACGCATGCAGCAGAGTGATCTAGCTCCCCAGCCAGCATCCTCCTCCTTCCTGCTCACACCTTCCCCTTTGGCTGGCAGGCTACCAGCAGCCAGTAGAGAGAGAAGCCTGTTCCTGCAGCAGAGAGGAGAACACAATCAACATGTCAGAGAGCTACAGAGGTTAGAAACTATTTTGACACGTTTAGATCTCTTTTCAGGTGTTAGGTGTATAGATGTGTTTTCGGCTTCTCGCAACCGGTTTCGCAACCGGTTTCGCAACCGGTTTCTTACCTGCGATGGTGATGGTCATGGTTAATCGGTATAGAAGAACGTCAGTGGTTCCTCCTTTGATGTGAACTGGTAGACCGTTGTCTTCCTGTTGACATGGAAACCAAGGAAGAGAGGGGGGGGGGTTAAATCAAGATCCTAAAGGTCGTAGGGTCAGACTGCACCAATGTGGGCGGAACATGCAGGAGACTCTGAGACCTTACGCTGTCAGTCATCCAGCACTGTCATTTCACACAGCCTCCCTCACCCTGGCTGTGTGTGTGCAGGAGTGCGTGTGCAAGTGTATGTGTGTATATGTGCAGGTGTGTGTGTGTGATCTCACTTGAAAGAGCTTCTGTGCTTCTGGAACTTTGTTCTTCATGTTTCTGCTGGAGGTGGTGAAGGCTCGGCTAGCGAGACCAGGAACTTTCTGAAACCCATGAAAAACACACAAACCCATGAGAAACACACACCCACAAGAAACACACACATGAGAAACACACAAACCCATGAGAAACAGACCCACCCACAGACCGCTGTGTATTACACACCCTCTTACATAGCTTGGAGAGTGTTGACTCAACACAATCTCTTTGACACTTTCCAAGGTAAATACCATTAGACCTTTCCCAATGCTTTTCCCATGAAAAAAACCCAGCACGAGTTAATTAGGTTCAGCTGTGCCCAGACAAAAATCAGAAACGGCTCTACTTCTAAATCCCTCTGCTTTAAGCTTGGGGCAGATTTTTCACATAGTTCATGAGACCTTATTGTGGGAATTTAAGAGACAAATGGTTAAGATTCTTACCTTTCCTCTTCAAAGATTGAAGGATTAACTGATTTTTGCGGCTGGAATTTATGCATTAACTGATATTGTCTGGTAGCTGAGATGTGGTTATTTTGCACTGACTGGTAAATACAGACCATTTCTTGACTGAATAAAAAGGAGAGATCTCAAATTTAATATTAGCAGCAGGAACTGAAATTACCTAGGCAGATTGAAGTATTAACTGATACTAGTTGCAGAAATTGCTAACTTGGTTAAGAAGCCTGTGGATCTGAAGGCATTTTGAGATCTTTCCGTGGTTCATGAGGAGAGCGCGATTCCTACAAACTGCCAGAAGTCTGCCAGAACACCCCCAGACGGCTCCAGTGTGTCTGAAAGCTGGCTAGCTACACGGCACATTACAGTTCTGTAAAATGTTCTTTCACAGCAGGAGGGCGGTCTGTGTCTCCATCTGTTTTTATCGGCACAAGGATGGGATCCTGCTGTGACGCACATGGGTGTGCACGTCCATATGTGTTATCACTTTTGTGTGTGTGTGTGCACGTAGCCTATGTGTGTGTCTGGAGGACAGAGGAAAGACAAGGTCCCAGAACTGATCGTGCTCATTGGGAGCTCTGTCATGTGTTTTCAAAAAGTCTGTCTTGACATGACACTTCCAACATACACCGTTTTTAAACTTATCTCCAACTGAGAGAGGGATTTATAAATGAGAACAAACAGAAGAGTGTATATAAATAAAACACTGACATATTTGTTGACTTAAGTGGACCCTGTTACGATCTCTTTAAGAGGACTATGCCACACAGTCATCCAAGGTCAAACCGGGTGTCTAAGACAAATGACTGGCACTGCTGCCAGCCAATGACTGCTACTCAATCTGCGGCATCAGCCAATGAATGATAGAGGGTAAAGGAGCAAAGCCCACCCCTGAGAGCATGTGTACGTGCTAAATAGAGACTTCCCGCGTTCCCACTACATGACTTCCATTGAAAACAAATAAAAGGTGTCAATGACAGACACTGCTCATACGACAGGTGATATGTATTAGCAGCAACTCTCCCATAAAGCTCTCATACAGCCTTAAAGCAACAAGCTGGTCATGTCAACTAGTTCACAGTAAAGATCCAACTTTGCTCGAGTCCCAGTACACAGATTTCTGACACCCACAGAAGGAATCTGCGAGTTGATCTCCTTTGTTTTCTTCTCACTAAACTCTGCATTGACACAGACCAGCGTGAGCTTGCCATAGTGGAGGGGTTCCAGCCCTGCCAGCCTGCCCCCCTGCCACCCGTGACCCGGGTGGAGAGACGACACCAGGCCTGGTTACAGTCAGCTCAGATCCCAACACCTCCCCCCAACATATCTTATACTTTCAACAACAACAAGGCAGTTAAAAGTGAAGCACACTCTCTACACTCTCTACAGGTACAAAGGTCGGACGGTCACTGTTCCACATTTTAATCCCAAATCCCACCTGCAGAGTACGATATTCCAATCAGGATCGGTCTTATCTCTGACAGGAACACGCGTCAGGGAAAGGTAACAGCACAGGGAAGGAGAGAGAGAAAGTGTTTACCAGAAGGTGGTTCATGGTGGAGGTTGCTGTCTGTAAGGCTGCCTGCTGCTACTGGTGTGTACTGGTCTAGCTGTACAAGGGCACATCAACACACTTCTCTGCTTCTGAACCAGAGCCAAACTATGGAACACAACGCAGGTCAAACTGTGCGAAGGACCGGTAAAGCACAGCTCATGGGGAACTGGAGTGTAATGATAAAAAATCAATTAAAAACTTGCAAACATTGGCATGTTTATTCACTGACATGTTAAGTTACTTTGAAGCGGAGTGATTTGTTTTCCAAGAAAGTAAACCCATTTAAAGTGAAATGTTTAAAGTAAACAGAAAGATAACTGAGTTTAAATGTAACCATCTGGAAGATGGGGAGGGGGAGCCTTGAGCCTTGTATTTAAAAATACATATATTTTACGCCTTGGAATGTGAAGTCATTGTGTAGTCTGTTGGAATCAAGGAATAACATGGGTGGTAGTCGACGATGAACTGGACGAGATTCAGGCCCACAATTCCTCTCATAGCCTCCCTAGACCCTGACTCACCCTGCCCCTGTCAGGAACAGAGAAGAAGAGGAGGGGACACAGCATGTGTTGGTCTCACCTCACGCCTGATGCGCCCTGATCTCTGGTGCTGTGGTATTCTGGGGATGGGTACAGCTTCCTGATCTCTGGTGCTGTGGTGTTCTGGGGATGGGTACAGCTTCCTGATCCCTGGTGCTGTGGTGTTCTGGGGATGGGTACAGCTTCCTGATCCCTGGTGCTGTGGTGTTCTGGGGATGGGTACAGCTTCCTGATCCCTGGTGCTGTGGTGTTCTGGGGATGGGTACAGCTTCCTGATCCCTGGTGCTGTGGTGTTCTGGGGATGGGTACAGCTTCCTGATCCCTGGTGCTGTGGTGTTCTGGGGATGGGTACAGAAGCAGAACCTGCAGATCAGGAGGACCTCGGCTCCAACCCCACCGCTGTTTGTCTCTTTGGATGAAGGAGCTCATTTTATACATGGTCCTGAACGTGTCACAAGACTAAACACTATATACGTCCTTTGTAAGGACAGTGACAGTTACAATGAACCTGTGCCGTATAAATATTAGTTCATGCTTACAACAGGACAGCAGCACTGTCTTTCTGTATAAGGACCAGCTGTGGGCTGTATTAAAACAAATTATTGGATATATATTCGAAACCTCAGTTGCACTTCTGTCTTCCTTAAAACATGAAAGGAAGGCCACCATATGTGTACTGTTGCACAACTGAAATCATTCAATTAAGCAGAAACACATTTCTGCTGTTTCCTCATGAGAACCAGTCAGGCGGCGGTGGGGGGGGGGGAGACGAACAAAAGAACAAGAAATATTCAGACTTTTCTGGTAAGTCTCAAACTGCCGTTTTTTTTAAAAGGATTTGTAGTTAGTGTACGCATAGAGTACAGTAATGCACACATCAAAACCTCTTTAGTTTACAGTAAAGTCATACGTTGTCTGTCACGTCCTGTGGGTGGTTCGCTGCCCCGGCCCATCTGTCAGACTACTGAAGGGAGGAACTGAAACAAAAACATGAGGTATTTCAGACGCTCCTTCGAATCCCTCTCTGGAGTCTCCACGGCAATACAGCACGGAGCACAGCAACAGCAGAGAGACAGGCAGACCAGAGAGAGACCAGCAGAGAGACAGGCAGACCAGAGAGAGACCAGCAGAGAGACAGGCAGACCAGAGAGAGACCAGTAGAGAGACAGGCAGACCAGAGAGAGACCAGCAGAGAGACAGGCAGACCAGAGAGAGACCAGCAGAGAGACAGGCAGACCAGAGAGAGACCAGTAGAGAGACAGGCAGACCAGAGAGAGACCAGTAGAGAGACAGGCAGACCAGAGAGACCTGTATCAGACAGACCAGCAAAGAGACCAGCAGAGAGACCAGCAGAGACACCAGGAGAGACACCAGGGGAGACACCAGTAGAGACACCAGCAGAGAGACCATGGCTCCATCAGGGCTGCACCTGCTAGTGATCTTCATGGTTGGTCTCTCTCTGGCCCACTGGACAGAAAACCCAGAGGAGAAAAAGTAAGATCATCACATCCTTCCTCTGTGTGTGTGTGTGTGTGTGTATGTGTGTGTGTGTATGTGTGTGTGTGTGTGTATGTGTGTGTGTGTGGGGGTGGCCGGGCAGGAGTGTGATCAAATCCAAACTTGACCTAGGCCTTAGTCTGGACCCCCTAACCAGGGGCGTTGTTAGACCCTTTTTACTGGGGCACGTGCCCCAGTATAAATCTGCTGTGCCCCAGTAAAATTTAGTTTGAGTTTAACAATTTACTTTATTAGTAAGTGCATTCATTTAGATTGATAATCCCGGAAATAATTAACGCCGTATCGCAATCAATGCTTGTAAAATCAAAACACAAACCGATGCCAGCAGAATTCCATGTCAGCACGCTCTTCTGAGCTTGCCAAAGAGCCACTGCAGCACGCACACAGAAGTCCAGGTGTCGGACTCGGCACACAAGTCAGAGTTGAGGTAGGCTGAGAAAACATTACAAAACTAAAGAAAGTTTTTATATAATAGGCCTACCGATCATCTTATTTTGACTAAAACATAAAAACAATATTACATGAAGCTCAAAAAACACAGTATTTGCGCTCAAATGAATGCGGAAAAAAATGTGTGTGCTCGCATTAACTATTGATGTCCCTGCCAAAGCTGATATCAAACTTGCGTCCCTGAACTGTTGTATAGTGGGTTAAGCAAGGGGAGTTTCTATAACCGATTAGTGTGTTGTGCGCAGCAAGCTTGGAAGAACCCCTGAGCCTGCTGTTAATCCTAGTGTGAACCCTGATGACCCCTAACCCTGCTGTTGATCCTAGTGTGAACCATGATGACCCCTGACCCTGCTGTTGATCCTAGTGTGAACCCTGATGACCCCTAACCCTGCTGTTGATCCTAGTGTGAACCCTGATGACCCCTGACCCTGCTGTTGATCCTAGTGTGAACCCTGATGACCCCTGACCCTGCTGTTGATCCTAGTGTGAACCCTGATGACCCCTGACCCTGCTGTTGATCCTAGTGTGAACCCTGATGACCCCTGACCCTGCTGTTGATCCTAGTGTGAACCCTGATGACCCCTGACCCTGCTGTTGATCCTAGTGTGAACCCTGATGACCCCTAACCCTGCTGTTGATCCTAGTGTGAACCCTGATGACCCCTGACCCTGCTGTTGATCCTAGTGTGAACCCTGATGAACCCTGACCCTGCTGTTGATCCTAGTGTGAACCCTGATGACCCCTAACCGCAGTGCTT
>NC_085028.1:16779002-16784959 GCF_963692335.1 Osmerus eperlanus
GACTCAGCGAATCAGATACAAACTTCCATTAGCGGTTGTCAAAACAAGAGTTTGTGAAATCTCCCTAAAGGTCTATGACAGGGTTCTCCAATTTCGTTTCAAATGAATGGATCGTTATCAAGCTCTGTGGAAGCCGGGTAATTACCATTCATTTGAACCAGGTGTGCTGGAGCAGGAAACATCTAAAACATGCAGGACAGCGGCTCTCGAGGACCAGGATTGGAGAACCCTGGTCTATGATGTCACACACAGCACACAATCAGTTTTTGTTCTCTGTGTGTGTGTGTGTGGGGTCAGCATGATCAGATCTATGGTGTTCTGGCACCAGTCCTGGGTCACCATGTGGTGATCCAGTGCATGCAGGATGACAAGGTAAACGTGAACCCTAACAAACACATGCATAAACACACACACACAACTACGAACTTCTCTGCGTATTTAGTTTGATCCAGAATGACGTCCCATGTGGACGTGCAGGTGTGGTCTGTTGCTAACCCTCCCACCCTCCCTCACCCCGGCAGGGACGAGAACTGCTGATGCAGGTGAAGATCCTCCTGTCCAGGAACCTGACCCTGGGCTGTGAGCCCCACCAGGACCAGGACCCCAAGGCTCATCCTCCCAGGCTCCTGATCACCTCTCCTGGGCACCCCTGTCCCAAAGATACCCCTCTGTTCTACCTCCCCATCAACCACGACCACCCACACTCTCCCTGTGGCTGAAGCACCCAGAGATACCTGTGTAATACCCATGTGCAGGCTCTGTTTAGCAACTAGCACATTGATGATTGAAGTTTAGATTTAGAGAAGTCCACACTGGATCTGTTTACAGCCTCTTTCTGGAAGCCTTGCCTAGGTCTTTCGCTCGCGCACACACGGGGCTAGAGAAGACATTATCAACACATTGAACTACCGTTTGACATGTCTTGTGTTTGAGAATGTGAGTCCATCTGCACTGACCCATTCACCAGAAGTCACATTAGGATGACATCTACTATAAGATATTAGAATGCTAGCATTAACTTTAGGCAGCTAACTATATTTCTTTATTCTGTTCATGAACGTAATGTTGATCTGTGTGCAACAGTAAACTGGTCTGGTGTCTGAGCCATGTGCTTCATGTCTCTGTTCCTCTCCCAGCTGCAGTAACCATACTGCAGCTGTGTCGGAGACACACTTCCTCACCGCTACAAATAACACCAAGCAGCATCACAGGTGAACAGCTGACAGTTTATTGACATGGTACACTGTTTTACGTCAATCTGGAGTTAACTCACTCCCACTCCAACCCCCCCCCCAACAAAAAAAAAATCAAGCATTGACAGAATCATCCAATAAGAACAGCTAAAACAGATTGTGGTTCACTAAGAGTCAAGGTCAGACTAACTGAGGAAAAAAGAGGGTGAGATAGAGAGACAGAGAGAATATTAAAATAAAACCAGGCCCTTTCAGATCCCCTCAGAGCGAGGGTCGGGGGATCCAGAGATGACTCATTCAGAAGACTTTGCCCGAAAGCCTGTCAGGCGTCAGGACAGCAGCCCAGCCTGAGATTACACAAGCCTGCTGAGTTATTACAGCTGGAGAGCCCTCCCACAGCTACCAGCATACAAGGTCCAAAAGGTTGTTCTTGGACTGGGAGAGCCCAGTGGGGGGCCCAGGGTCGACAGGCCCATGTGTGTGTGTGTGTGTGTGTGCGCGCTCAGGGCTCCAGGCGGCCCAGGAAGCGGAGGTTGAGGATCTTCAGCTGGTCGTCTAGCTCCATCCTGACGATGCCGTCGTCTCCGTCGATACTGAGCAGGATCCCTGTGGCCTCACGGTCCTCCCCCAGGATCACCTTCACCTGCAGGCCAGGACACAGCCAGCTCAGGACACAGCCAGTTCAGCCCCCACTACCACACCATTGGGTGACAACCAATCAACAGGAAGGTGGGAGGGGGTGGTAGGAGGTGTAGGGGAAGTTGGGTGGTTGGAGGAGGTAGGGCTGCACGGTTATGTCCAAAATGATAATCACGATTATTTAGATCAATATTGAGATCACGATTATTTGTTGATTTTAACCACAACATATTTGATTGTCACTTAGGCTAATTATAACTGCTTTCACATCCATATTGTGCTACATTCCTGCTAATGTACAAATATGTGCATCAAAATGAAATGGGTGCTTTTATTCACCAAAATTCAGTGCATCTCCTCAAAGAATAAATATAAATCAATAAATCAATAAAGTAAATGTAGCAAAACTTCAACAGGCCACTATTTTCCATTGGGTAAATATATTTTAGGAAGCAAAAAAAAAAAAAAAAAAAGCAAAAAAAACTATGAACGGAATGACGCATTTTAAATATCACTCGATCACGCGAATTTGATCGTGGGAAGCCAAAATCGTGATTGTGATTAAAATTCGATTAATTGTGCAGCCCTAGGAGGAGGTGTAGGAGGAGATACTGGGTCGAGGGAGGAGGTGTAGGAGGAGATACTGGGTCGAGGGAGGAGGTGTAGGAGGAGGAGATACTGGGTCGAGGGAGGAGGTGTAGGAGGAGATACTGGGTCGAGGGAGGAGGTGTAGGAGGAGATACTGGGTCGAGGGAGGAGGTGTAGGAGGAGGAGATACTGGGTCGAGGGAGGAGGTGTAGCAGGAGGAGATACTGGGTCGAGGGAGGAGGTGTAGGAGGAGATACTGGGTCGAGGGAGGAGGTGTAGGAGGAGGAGATACTGGGTCGAGGGAGGAGGTGTAGGAGGAGGAGATACTGGGTCGAGGGAGGAGGTGTAGGAGGAGATACTGGGTCGAGGGAGGAGGTGTAGGAGGAGATACTGGGTCGAGGGAGGAGGTGTAGGAGGAGGAGATACTGGGTCGAGGGAGGTGTAGCAGGAGGAGATACTGGGTCGAGGGAGGAGGTGTAGGAGGAGATACTGGGTCGAGGGAGGAGGTGTAGGAGGAGGAGATACTGGGTCGAGGGAGGAGGTGTAGGAGGAGATACTGGGTCGAGGGAGGAGGTGTAGGAGGAGATACTGGGTCGAGGGAGGAGGTGTAGGAGGAGGAGATACTGGGTCGAGGGAGGAGGTGTAGGAGGAGGAGATACTGGGAGCAAACAGAGCAGTTACCTTGTTGTTCTTGGTGGGCGTGACCGGCTCCAGGTGTTCACTAGAGATGCTCACCACCTTCTCAGTGTCCTGCAGAAACACTGAGCACATGCCACCCTGCAGGAGGAGAGAAGGAGAGGAGAGGAGGAGGAGCAGGAGCAGGAAGAGAGAGGAGGAGCAGGAGGAGAGAGGAGCAGGAGCAGGAGGAGAGAGGAGCAGGAGGAGAGAGGAGGAGGAGCAGGAGGAGAGAGGAGCAGGAGGAGAGAGGAGGAGGAGGAGAGAGGAGGAGGAGCAGGAGGAGAGAGGAGGAGAGAGGAGGATGAGCAGGAGGAGAGAGGAGCAGGAGGAGCAGGAGGAGAGAGGAGGAGGAGCAGGAGGAGAGAGGAGCAGGAGGAGAGAGGAGGAGGAGAGAGGAGGAGGAGCAGGAGGAGAGAGGAGGAGGAGGAGAGAGGAGGAGGAGCAGGAGGAGAGAGGAGCAGGAGGAGAGAGGAGGAGGAGCAGGAGGAGAGAGGAGCAGGAGGAGAGAGGAGGAGAGAGGAGCAGGAGGAGAGAGGAGGAGGGGCAGGAGGAGCAGGGGGAGGAGAGAGGAGGAGCAGGAGGAAAGAGAGATGAGATGACAACTCTTTTTCTCAGTGATTTACATCATCTTGGACTCCAAAACAACAATAATCCCTTCCAAGGGAAATGAACATGGAAGCTGCCTGGACAGGCAGAACACGTGTTGCATGTCTGCCAACACTAAAAACCCTATCAACCCTGCTGTATTCACTCAAATGTCCTATTAGCCCAGCTTGATGCTGTACTATGGTGTGTGTGTGTGTGTGCGAGATGACTGTGGTGCATATGTTTACCATTACTTAGTGTGCCGTCTTTACTAAGAAATGTGACAAATGGACTTCTTCAGTACTTGTGCATGTGATGTTGACAGACCTGGAGGCTTCCAGACTCCCCACACATCAGCCTGGATCTACATCTGTGTGAGGGTGAGGGGGTGTGACAGACAGGATGGGAGTGTGTGTGTACGTATGTGTGTGTGTGTGTGTGTGTACATGTGTGTGTGTGTGTGTGGACACTCACGGTGACGCTGCGTATGACCCCGCTCTGGTTGACCACCTGCAGGTCCATGAAGGTGTCCTTGACCCGGACCAGGATGTCGGTGGTGACCCAGTCGCTGGATGCCTGGTCGATGTTGGAGCCGGGGGTGTGGGGGTTGTACCCCCCGGGGGACGGGGCTCCCGGGGTCATGGGGCTGTAGCCCACAGGGCTGGGGCTCGGACTCGCCTGGGGGGCGGGGGTCACATTTACATTTAGTCATTTAGCAGATGCTCTTATCCAGAGCGACTTACAGTAAGTACAGGGACATTCCCCCGAGGCAAGTAGGGTGAAGTGCCTTGCCCAAGGACACAACGTCATTTGACACGGCCGGGAATCGAACTGACAACCTTCTGATTACTAGCCCGACTCCCTAACCGCTCAGCCATCTGACCCCAGATGGAGAATTTGTGTGTGTGTGAGAGAGAGTTGGATAAACAGTGTCTGGTGTCTGACGACTTCAGAGGGAAGAGGAGGAGGAGGGTCTTACCTGGTAGGCCATGGGCGAGGGCGTGGGGTGGTAGCTGGCAGGGGAGTGCGTGTTCTGGTAGCCCAGGGGACTAGGAGCCACCTGGTGGTAGCTCTGGGGGGAGGGGCTGGGCTGGTAGGAGCCCTGGGGAGAAGGGGCCGCGTAGGGGGAATACTGCTCTGTGTTGTACCTGGGGGGTGGGGGGGGGGGTTAATGACAGCACTGCCTGTGTGTGTGAGTGTGTGTGTGTGAGTGTGTGTGCTACTCACATGGCGGGGGTTCCAGGAGTCTGGGGGTTGTACTGGGGGTTGACCTGGGGGGAGGGGACCTCGGGGTACCCGGGGGTCTGGGGGTTGGGCGTGCCCCCGTAGCCCTGCGGGGACGGCGACGGCTCATCATCGTAACCAAAGTCGTACTCGTCATCCGCCCTGGAACACACACACAGGTTAGCACTACTCTCATTCATCTGTTTATTACTTAGTAATTACTTTTTTTAAAGGTTACAACTTTTGAACAGTGTTTACAAGGTAGCTACTATAGTCAACAGTGGCAGATGTGTGTGTGTGGTTGTGTGCATGGAGAGTGTGTGTGTGTACCTGGAGGGTGTGTTGGGGTTGTTGGGGTCCCACGCCCCGCTCTGTCCCGGCGTCCTGCTCCCATCATGCAGCGGGGTCTGAGAGCCGTAATGAGGCGTGCGGTTTCCTGTTCAGGGACAGCACAAAGCTCTATCAGACCCTCACTTCTAGAACACCTGGGGTCATTTTCAACATTCTAGAACGCCTGGGAACGTTAATAGGTTCTGGAACGTTTGGCCACATCCTCAAGGTTCTAGAATGTCTGGGAACATTCATAGGTTCTAGAACAATGCATTAGCGGTGGCCGAGCCCTCTACACTATCCATCCTACCTTCTGGAAGTGAGAAGCGTGTGTGTGTGGGTGTGTGTGTGTCTCACCGTCGTGCAGCGGCGTCTGGGAGCCGTACATGGGGGTACGGGAGCCGGTGCCGTACATGGGGGTCTGGGAGCCGTACATGGGGGTGCGTCCGTGGGTGGAGGTCTGCCCGCTGTGTCTCTTAGCTCCCCTGTCGTCAACACAGACACCGTCACACACTGCCATACACCCAACCTCGACACCAACACACCGGCGTTCACTCTCCATATTAGACACCAGGAGGGTTTCTCAAGCTCACATCAACAGGATTTTTATTAGTTTCTATATATACATAAACAGTGGGAAATAAAAAAAGTGAGAGAGAAAGAGACACAGACAGAGATACACAGACAGAGAGAAAGAGAGAGAGAAAGATACACACAGAC
>NC_085028.1:16785159-16819180 GCF_963692335.1 Osmerus eperlanus
AGAGAGCCGGCGGGTGGCTGGGTAGCTGAGCTGGGTATGTGTTTCTAGGTTGAGAGCTTGGATGACTGCAAATTTCCTTCTAAATTCGGATAAAACCGAGGTTCAAATTTTCGGTCCTAAAAAATATAGAAATAATTTTTCCAATCTGACCTTAGACCTAGACGGCGTCAAAGTCTCTCAAAGCCAGCTAGTAAAAAATTTAGGAGTCACAATGGACCCAGACCTTTCGTTTGAGTACCATATTAAGCAAATTACTAGAACTGCATCTACGTAATATTGCCAAAATACGAAAATTTCTCTCAAAGGATGATGCCGAAAAACTAATACATGCATTTGTTACGTCCCGATTGGACTATTGCAATGTGTTGTTGTCTGGCCTCCCAATTACCCACCTAAAAAATTTACAGCGGGTGCAAAATGCTGCTGCTAGACTATTGACCAGAACAAGAAAGTTGATCACATAACATCTACTCTTGTCTCTCTACACTGGCTCCCTATCCAAGCCAGAGCTGACTTCAAAGTTCTACTACTAACCTACAAATCTCTGCATGGATTGGCACCACTGTACCTCTCCGGTCTCCTTGCACCCTATTGCCCCGCAAGGACACTTAGATCTCAAGATGCCGGCTATCTGGTGGTTCCCAAAATTAAGAAAAAAACTGCTGGAGGTAGGGCGTTCTCATATAGAGCGCCTCTTCTCTGGAATAAACTAGCCGTCTCAATTAGGGAGTCTGATACTGTTTCGACGTTTAAAATTAGGTTAAAAACGTTATTGTTTAGTCAATTCTACGACTGTTAAAGGTAAGTATGTTACTAGTTGGAGGCAACGGGGGACGGGTTGTTTCCATCCTTATTCTTTAAGTATAACTTATTTTAGAGTTCTCTTCCCCTGGAACAGATTTCATGTTCCAAATGAGGGGGGCTGTCGCTGTCTTGGTGTGTGGGGTTGCATCAAATTCCCCTTTTTTGCTCTGTTAAATTGCTGCACCAGTCCACACTTGACCGGTGGGGATCTCATTCTATTATGACTGTAACTGTTAGCTGCTCCTGGCATTCTCTAATCCCTGCTCTCCTCTCTCTGTCCCCCCCACACACATCCCTTGTGGTGTGGGGGGTTTGAGTTGTCAGCACCTGCCTGGTCGTCGGTCAGCCAACGCTGGACCTGGTCGCGAGTCTCCCGGTCCTGTCCTACATCTATAAAGTTGAATAATGGATTTTGGTGTTTTAAAAACCCATCGACACTGTATGACTATGTTTAGCCTGTGTTCTGCTCCTCTCTCCCACCAACCGTCTCTGGAGGAGGGGATCCCTCTCTGAATTGCTCCTCCCAAGGTTTCTTCCATTTTTTTTTCTCCTGTTGAGAGTTTTTTGGGAGTTTTTCCTTGTCTTCCTTGAGGGTTTAGGTTGGTTGAGGGGCAGTTCTATGGGCATATGTGAAGCCCTCTGTGACATGCTTGCATGTAAAAAGGGCTATACAAATAAATTTGATTTGATCTGAAGAGAGCGAGGGCCAGGAGATGGGGACCAGGGCTGCAGACACTCACCTTTGTACGGTCCCTGGGAGATACGGACAGTCTGGCCAATCAGGTCGTTGTCTCTCCTGCCTCGGCCACGCCCCATTCCCCCTCCTCCTCCCCCTCCTCCTCCTCCCCCTCCGCCCCTCTGCTGCTGACCTGCATAAGGGGTCAAGGGTCAACAACATGGCACCAGGGCTAGGTGTGGTCACTTGGAAAATACAGTTATCTTGACAGGTGAACAGAATGTGGAGGCTAGGGAGTCAGAACTAGTGTGTAGGATGGACTCACCCCCTCCTCCGTGGTGCATGGGGCTGCTGATATGAGGGCTCATAGGTGCAAATCCCCCCACGGGGAAATTGGTCACATCTCTGGGCTGGGGAGGACATAAAAAAGACCATGGGTTTTACCACAAGCCAATAACAAGCTACTTCTGTAGGCAGCAGCCAATGAGAGAGACCGACCTTGGAGCCCCCAGCCAATACGAGGTGGCGTGTCTTACAGACGAACATGCCTCCGTTCTCCACCAGCTTCTTGCAGTGCAGGAAGGCAAACCCTCGGAACAGGTGACGGATCTCTCCCTCCCGGCCCTGGGAGGCAGAACACAGCACTTCAGAAACACCCACAGAGAACACAGCACTTCAGAAACACCCACAGAGAACACAGCACTCCAGAAACACCCACAGAGAACACAGCACTCCAGAAACACCCACAGAGAACACAGCACTTCAGAAACACCCACAGAGAACACAGCACTTCAGAAACACCCACAGAGAACAATACCAAGGTATTGATGTAACCTTGAAGGACAGTACTGCTCATGAACTAGCAGCCAGTCTCCCACCCTGGGAGAACAGGAACAACATGGCTGCCGGTCCCACAGTGAGTCAGCGTGTTGCGGCTATCAGCGCTAGCCATAGCAGCGCTAGCCATAGCAGCGCTAGCCATAGCAGCGCTAGCCATAGCAGCGCTAGCCATAGCAGCGCTAGCCATAGCAGCGCTAGCCATAGCAGCGCTAGCCATAGAAGCGCTAGCCATAGAAGCGCTAGCCATAGAAGCGCTAGCCATAGCAGCGCTAGCCATAGCAGCGCTAGCCATAGCAGCGCTAGCCATAGCAGCGCTAGCCATAGCAGCGCTAGCCATAGCAGCGCTAGCCATAGCAGCGCTAGCCATAGCAGCGCTAGCCATAGCAGCGCTAGCCATAGCAGCGCTAGCCATAGCAGCGCTAGCCATAGCAGCGCTAGCCATAGCAGCGCTAGCAGGGTCGACTCACCGAGTGCGGCCCGTCGATCACCTTGACGATGTCCTTCACGTGGATGTTGTTCTGCTCCGAGTCCAGCGCCACTGCGAAGCGGTTGTCTTTCCGCCGGTTGACCGCCTGGTGGCGCACCGTCATCACCTTGCCGTGCATGTTCAGAATCTGACGGGGGGTCACTGCGTTAGCCCGCTGAACTCAAACCAGAGAACACAAACTTCCACACACACACACAGGGGGCGTGTCACCTGGAAGGTCTCCCTCTCTAGCCGGACGATGACCCCCACCGTCTGAGGGTCCAGCTGGATCAGCTCTCCCCACTCGTGCTGCCCGCCCGCGTCCACGCCCGATGCCGTCTCAGAGCACAGCTGCAGGTCCCGCGGCAGTACTTTCAGCTGGGACACACACACACACACACACAGACAGACACACACACACACACACACAGACAAACAAACATGGAATCAATCACTATACAGTCCATACGCGAGACAGTATATGCAAACACACGCACACTGAGACATGTTAAGCCAGGGTGAGGAGCACAGACGAAGAGAGGGATGAAAAGAGAGAGCAAGAGAGAGGACAGGACAGAGAGAGAGGAGAAGAGAGGACAGAGAGAGGAGAAGAGAGGAAGAGAGAGGACAGAGATAGAGAGAGGAGAGGAGAAGAGGTGTCTGACCTCGTGCATGGTGAGGTCAGAGAACAGGATGACGAAGTTCTCCTCCACACGGACGATGAGGCCGGTGTCTCCCTCGTAGCGGCCGGCGATCACCTTCACGTGATCACCCATACGGAAGTACTTCCTCAACTCATGAGCCGGGAACTCCAGGGGGTCCTGCTCACACACACACAAATCAACACCACAGACAAGGCATAAGGGTACAGTGTGTAAGTGTGTGTGCGAGAGTGCGTGTGTGAGTACATTGTGTGTGTGTGTGCGTACCTTGAGGTCCTCGTGTTTGGGCATGATGGTGATCTTGTTCCCGTCCACACTCAGGATCTTGCCCTGCAGGTTGATGAGCTCTCCCTCACACACCTCCACATTGTCACCTGCCTGGAGGTTGTGTTCACGCTCCTTACCTGGACACACACACACATCATTAGTGTCGGAAATATTTGGATGGACAAGAACACTTATAAGGACAGAGGCTGTTTATCAATCCACGTTTTTCTCCATTCTTGTGTTCTTAAGAACTTTTTTTGACGTTTGACGTCATCTTTCATTGCCCACGTACGGTTCCAATCCAAAGAACACAAGTCACCAAGGACGCCAAAAATACCCACAAGTGTTCTGGATCAGCCTTTTTTAACGAGGATGCATCGGATGGTGACTTGGTCAGCAAGAACGCATCTGATTTCCCAGAAGTCATTGCAAGAACACACATCTCAAATCGTTCTCTGTCCTCGCGGTCTTGCAACACTGTTCTCGCAAGATGCTGGGTAAGAACGTTCTTCTCGAGAACGCAAGTACTTTTATTAGCGCTCTTCAGATTGATAAACAGCCAATGTCGCACACACAGACAAGACACAAACAAGATCCAGCTGTGTTTACCTGAAGCCTCAGTCACCACCTCCAGGTCGATGCCTTCAGGCTGGTCCTCAAACTTCTCCAGCTCAGACAGGGTGGGCTTCACCCCCTCTGTGATCTGGACAAACCAGGGCAGGGGTCAACTCAGAACAGAGGGGGAATAGTTCCAGCTCAGCTGCAGGCTTTTATTGGATACTGTATGTGTTCTCACCACAGCTGACATGGCGAAGCTCTTGAAGAGAAAGCCTTTGCGGCTGTAGCGGTTGGCCTCAAAGATCATGAAGTCTCCATCATGGCTGACCTCACCCCCCAGTGACCTACACACACACACACACACAATGCCTTGAAAGAGGGAGAGAGTCTGCGAGACTGAAAGAAAAACTAAAAAGTGTATTGTTATATAAGAGAGAGACTGGAGGGGGGGGGGGGGTAAGAGAGGTAGAGAGAGAGAGAACGAGAGAAAGAGCCTTGTAGTTTCAGTGTACCTGATCTTCTCAGCATCAAACAGTCTCTGAGCCGGTCTTTTGAACTTCTTCCTCTTGGCAAACCAGTCTTTCTGTGGTTCAGACAGAAAATCAGACAGATAGGAACACACACACACACACACACACAGACAACCAGGCAGGTAGAAATACACACAGACAAAAGTCAGGTGTCCGCAGTGGGTTATGTTTGCTCACTGATTCAGTTGAGGTACTATGCAGCTAAATAACTTTGAGCAATAAGGGCCTTTAGCTTACCATGCTCATCCGGGCTTTGATCCTGTCCAGGTCTATCCTTGGGATCATCTTTAGAGATATGGTGTTCTGGCTTGGTTCTACGTAGTCCACCTAAGGAACGTTGAAAACGAGTCAGACACATGGATTCTTTACAGGCCCGTTAGAGTTACCGAGCCATGCCTGGCCAGCGCTAGCATTAGCTGGGCCACGTCGACCTCAGCGAGCCATACCTGGGCTATGTCGTCTTTGTAGAGGCCTCTCTTGAGGCGGACCCAGGACTTGGGCTTGAGGTTGGTGACCTCCTTGACCACCTTCAGGACGTCCGTCATCTCCTTGATGGGCACCATCTGCTGGTTCCAGAAGCCCATCCTCAGGTTGCCCACGCCCTCGATGGCCGCCTTCACGTGGGTCTGCTTGTAGGACTCCACGTAGATGTAGCCTTTCACATGCTCGGGAGCTACCACCGACTTGATCTGCAGGGGCTGTGAGGAGAAGGAGGGAGGAGAGAGGAGGGAGGAAGGATATGATTGGTGGTTTGTGAAGACTGATAGTTCTATGATGGAAAGATTCACTTGTGTCATTGAGGCTAATAGTAAAGAACACATACCGTGTCTGTAAACTGGTAGGCGATGAATTTCCTCATCAGTGCAATGGCTGTTGCCCTCTCCTCCCCTATCTGGAGTGACACCACGGGGTTAGTTAGTGTGTGCGTTCAGGTAATGTGTGTGTGTATTGAACAACAGAAAACAAAGACATTAGTTCTTACCTTACACTTGACTGTCCAAAGATTAGGGTCCCTTAAGACAAAAACGGAGTGCATTGAGCAAATAAATTGACAATGATTCCAATAATCCTAAATGTGGAAGTCTTGAAAAGGTCAAACTGCTACATTGTTTTTTTTTAACCTTTATTTAACCAGGTGAGCCGATTGAGAACATATTCTTATTTGCAACGGCGACCTGGCCAAGACAAAGTGCAAATGTGCAAGACAACATACAGTTACACAAAAGTACAAACATAAACATTGACCCCAGGAAGTAAACGATACGTACTTGACCCCAGGAAGTAACTGCTGTTGGGTGATGTCATCGGAGAGCTCCTCGGATCCACCTGAGAAACTAGAGAGAGCGAGGTAGAGAAGCAAGCAAGAAAGTAGGAGAGTGAGAGGGACGAATACAGATCACTGATCGCTCTGGTATGCACTTCCAGAGGGTACCCAAGTTCCTGAGAGCAAGTGTGAGTGAGAGTGAGAGAGAGAGAGAGTGTGCAGACTGAGTGTGACACTTACTGTTCTCCTCCAGAAGACTTGGCATACTTCCTCATGTAGTACTCCCCCAACGCTTCTTCTCTGGAATCCCTGTGAGAGACACGTTACAAAAGAAACCGTTAAGATACTAAATCACACACACACACGCACGCACACACACACACGTATATAAATTTAAAACAAACAGACAGCAGAAGTCATAAAACTTTAAAAAAAAAACGATTGTTATCTGCAACAGATCACAAGAGAAAGAAAGAATCAGTTGCTGCTTTTGCACCAAACCAAATACCATGGACTGTTTTTGATCACTAGGTTTCTCCACATGAACAGCGGGTACACAAAAGCATTAATAATGTGAGAAGAGGACTGTGTGGGCCAGGTCTGAGGTCAGCTGAAGCAGGAGCCAGGCAGCCCACATACTTCCAGAGGTTCTGCAGCCGGCGGGACCCTGAGTTGTCCTCATCCAGAACAACGTGATCGATGTTGGACACTGAAGAGGAGAGTTCAGTCAGGAGTCAGGAGGAAACAGCTGGATCTGGGACCACATTTACATTTAGCAGACACTCTTATCCAGAGCGAATTACAGTAAGTACAGGGACATTCCCCCCCGAGGCAAGTAGGGTGAAGTGCCTTGCCCAAGGACACAGCGTCATTTTTCACAGCCAAGAATCGAACCGGCAACCTTCTGATAAATAGCCCGATTCCCTAACCGCTCAGCCATCTGACCCCCCTCTCTTCCAGAATCTTTAGCCTGACTCCCATTAAAACGACATGTGCTCCTGACCCTGAGAGGCAGAGATGGTGGGCTTGTTGTTCAGAAAGAAGCTTCTGGTGAATCACCAGGTGAAGTGCGTACCCCGCTCAGGCCGAGGCTCTGACGCAGCGACCCGGGTTCGATTCTGTTCCGGGTCATTTCTATGCATCTTCCCCCCTCGCTCAATCTCTCCCATTTAATTCCTGTCTCTCTGTAACTATCTCTGCCCAATAAAGCCACAAAAGGCCAAAAATACACATTGAAATAAGAAGATGTGAGTGAAGCAGGATGTGGGCACACTCACCCTCTGCTTCTTCTGTCGGGCACGCGGGCCAGGCGGGGCGGAGAGAGGGAGGAAGAGCACAGGGAAAATACTAATCACATTGTGAACAGCACACAGGCAGGGGGTAACAGCAAGGGGAGATGAAGAGCACACGAAACCAAAACAAGGATCACTGTTAATGAACACACGATGGCTCGTACTGATGATGCATGAACACATGATGGCTCGTAGTGATGATGCATGAACACACGATGGATCGTACTGATGATGCATGAACACATGATGGCTCGTAGTGATGATGCATGAACACACGATGGCTCGTAGTGATGATGCATGAACACACACTTGACTGGAGGATTTCTATGCTGTGATACTGCAGGTTGACCACAAAAAAAAAAAAGTATCGGATCGTTCAAACCGATGAGATTAGCTTTCTGTCGACAGGACGAGTTCAGGCAAATGGTCACAGTTCACGTTGGGCACTTACCGTGTCACAGACAAGACCTGTGGTCAAATTTGTGATAACTTTTGCTAGGATCTGCTAATCCTGATCCTAGCAATACGTCACCAGTTAATTTGGATGATGAAAAACATCACCCGTTATAGAAAGCCACACAACTTCAGGATATAGATATCAGTAGTTTAACTACAGCCTATGTTGCTACACAAAAAAATGGATAAGAGTAAAAACGCTATTGCCATCCTTTCACAAATCAGAAACCAACAACATATGCCATTTGCCGTCTCTGTTGCCTGGGGTTACACTGGTTACTCTGACAACACCACGTGCAGAGGCTGGATGCGGTTTAATGGGATGTGTGAGAAAACAACTCAGTTATATTGGACAGAAAAAAACAAAGCAGAATAATCTGGAATTGATTTACCGTTAACTGAAGGAGGCATGCACGAGAAAAGACAATATTAGAGCAGGGCAGGAATACAATGTCAACAATGTCACTAGCTACATATGGCTTTCACTGTACAGAACTTCAAATCAATGCCAACTTTACTCCTTAAAGAAACAGCACCGCACTAAATATGATCTAAAATCTCCAGTCTACGTTACAGTGACATTTTTGAAATCCCAGAAACAGTTTTCACCAAGAAACAACCGGTATCAACAATCGCTGCACACGGGATAACTCTGTTCTGTCTACCCTCATCATCAACAACAACAACAGTGGCCCTGACATGTTGCCATGGATACGCGTTCATCACGGGTGCTGCTACGCAGGTGCATGCGCCCCCTCACCTTTCTCCAAGATGTCCTCCGCTCCTTCCTCCCACGGATCCTCGTCCTCGTACTCATCGTCCACATCTACAACCAGAGAAGAAGAAGAAGAGGGCAAACACAGTCAGTTCAGCTCCTACCAAGCACACAGCCTATTTATGTGTGTACGTCCTGTAAACCAGTGGTTCTCAAAGTGGGGTCCCCGGACCCTAGGGGTCCGCGAACCATAGCCAGGGGGTCCGTGAAATAATTTTCCATAAATTATAAAATTGTTAAATTGTGCTGTATCATTAAAAAGTGAAATCATATATAATACTCTACAGATGGGGACCATTTGCACCAATAAAACAAGAATATTGTGTCCATTTAAGAGCACAAAAGGGTATGCTGAATGGGTGTTACGATTATGGGGGGGTCCTTGGAAAATGTTCTCCCCTGTAAGGGGTCCCTGGCCCCAAAAGGTTTGAGAACCCCTGCTGTAAACAACAGCCCCCTTATGGCGAGCACTCTGGGCTACCTATAATAAACCCAGATTGAGCGTCCTTCTTTGACCCATGTTATGTTAAAACTGTTCTTTAGGTAGGTTTTGGTGAGCGGTCCGATCGGGCTTGCGCATAAACAGGGAAAATGCTGCCATGTGTAGGAGGGGTCTGTGTCTGAAGGCGTCCAGATCGTACCAGCTTCGTCCAGGATGAACCCCCCATGGCGGGGCTTCTTTCTGGGGCGATCGTCATCATCCTCCTCCTCTTCCTCATCATACTCCTCTTCATCCTCCAGATCCTCGCCTTCCTCCTCTGCTACCTTGTCACTACCAGTCGGACTGGCCTGTTCCTCCTACCGTAGGGTAGACACACAAACTTCAGTCACACAATAACGTGTTTTGGACGTCAGGACATCAAATTAAGATTAGGACATACTTTGAGTCCATCTGTGTAGTTACTCTAGCAGTTATGGATGCAACTAGTAATGTTTTGTAAAGTATTCATTTAACAGACGCTTGTATCAAAAGCAACGTACAGCACAGGGGTTGTAACCTGCCACCGCATGATCTGCGGTCAAATGCGCTACCACTGAGCTACTCCCCCCCTGCTCTAGTTTCTTGTACTAATAGTATCAAACTTGGTCCTGTATGACCGCTCTCAGTCTAAGGACGTAAACTCATTCAACGTTATATTCAAAGTCGAGTCCGTTACTTCATTTATTTTTAAATTTTTTATATTTCCTTGCTGCTATTGAACACGTTCTATTGACTATAAAATGGTATTGTGTGTTACCTCTGTTTTTACTCGTTCTGTACCTACTCTATGCATATGATTCGTAAAGTGAATTAAATTGCTAGCTAACTTTAGCTAAACTCATTAGCGCTAGCTTGCCATGCTACAGTACAGTACCTCATTCTCAGCCTCTTCGGCTTCGCTGCTTCGGTCACTCTGGGCGTCAGAGAAGTCGCTATCCTCACTGTCAGACATTCTTGACAGTCTCAGATAGAGCCTAAAGGCACGCAACACAACAGATAGTTAGCCAAGCGGCAATGTTTTCGTTATCTTGCTAGTTAGCCAGAATACGACAGCTAACGCAATGCAATACTGACTGGTAGACTAGCCATGTTAGCCCAGAGCTCAGTGCAGACCGTTTTCCAGTGCGTATGATGTGTATAAAAAACAACGACGATTTAGGTAGAAATCTAGTCTGCTACCGTATGCTAAAAACAATAGTCATCATATCTATATTGTTTCTGATCACGGAGGCTGCTGAAGATCTGAGAAAACAGCCATAATAATAGCTAAACGACTAGCCTAGCTTAGCGAGCCTGGTTCTCGTATAACTTACTCTAGCTAGTTAGCACTAGCGCCGCAACTGTCGACTATCTTGCTAGCCTAGTAAACTCTAAACAATCAACTTAACTAGATTAGTCACATGTAGTCACATGAAGTAGTTTATTGCATTGGAATGAGTTTAATGGTATTGGTAGCTGAAATGGACAAGGCCTAGCTTTGCTAAATGGTAGCACTAACCACGTCCCATTGAATGGCACGGGTACAATTCAAGATGGCCTAGCTCGTAATGCGCATTTCAAATCGCTATTTCACGTAACTATAGCTAATAAACATGTATTTTAGGCTATATTTCACAAAGGTACTCACCTTATGTTCTGTTACAATAATCCAATTTTTGACTTCACTCACACAACAGTGTGACGATATATAGTAATTTAAATGTAGTGACTTACACGTATTTCTTGGACCCCAAAGAGCCACGAGATTTAGGCTACTGCGCGAACTAAACTATCGCGGGGCTTCAACGTTGGCAGCGTTCCCAATTTGCCTTGCACTCCGGTCTGTGCTGTGATTCACGTTGTGAGTGTGAGAAAGTATTCTAAAATGTAGTATACCGTACAAGTACTGGAGTGAAGATATTGACACAAACAGACAGGCCTTCTTGTTTTACTAACAAAGAATAGGAAAATAAACATCACCGCCCTCACCATTTTTACAATAATCCTACATAGGTTTGAGCCAACGATTTATACAACTATTTTATCTTATGAACATGACACATTGCCAAAAGAAAATAATCTCAAAAAGTCAACAAAGAAAAAACGACATTACCCCGGAGCAGTGGTTCTAGACATATTTTACTGGACATATTTTACTTCCTCGTTTCATGATGACTACTAGAAGAAGAAAAATAACGTAATTTGCAGGCCCCCGTGTAGAACCGCCCCTGCTCCGGAGAAAAATTTAACTCACTCACTCGAGATGCAAACATACAAACAATTTTCAGTTCCAGTGGTGCTTTCTCATTGTCAGTCTTTTGACAGTTGGCAGCAGCAGAGATCCACAGGCCAGTAAGGCCTTCACTGCCTCTCTCCCCTTCTTCTACAGAATCAGTTAGGTGTGGAAATGTAGCAGAGTAGCCCTGGAGTATATTTCTCTTTGCATAGTCGAGAGTTGGATTTGACCATGAGTGGTGCCTTATCTCCACCTGCTACACCAGCAAGGTTGAGAGTCGTAGCCTACTGAACCGAAACCTTGTTGTTCACAGCTTACGGCTCAACCCAGTCTGCTCGTTGTAGCCCGGCCAGCAGCACAGTCCTTCTGGAGGAAAGACTTCAAGGAGGTTAGGAAGTCCTCTGCTGCCTTTTCTGGGTAAAACTCACACCGTGAACAGCCATCCTTGTCCTTCTGAAACACACAGAATGAATATATGAAAGAGACACAGAGAGACAGAATCACAGATAGACAGATAGAGAGAGAGAAACAGATACAGAAACAGAGATAGAGACACAGAGAGAGAAACAGAGAGACAGAGAAACAGATAGACAGATAGAGAGACAGAGAGAGAGACAGCCCCCATCCGTTTACTTAACCCTCGTGCTGCCTTCGGGTCACATGACCCAAAGGTTCATAACGAACCATCGTTGTGTTTACCCAATTTTACCCAATACAAAAACAAATTAAAATAATTTTCTTTTAACCTTTGCAATGTGGGGGGTCTGAGACAGCCTAGCTGTTAAAAGAAAATGCTTCACTTTGTCTTTGTATGCGGTAAATTTGTCGCAATACGACGGTGGGTCACAATGACTGATGGGTCAGAATGACCCGAAGATAACACAAGGGTTAATCGTTATAACCACCCCACCCTATTTCTCCAAACTGCCCAATGAAGTCTGCTTTTCTTATGCAAGTTGAGACTAGGCCAGTACAGATGTATGTAACAGAAACCCAGGCAGTAGAAGCTTCATTATTTAGTTTCTGGGCATCTTGTCATACAGATGCTTGTACAAAGGGTAGAACCATTAATTCACTATTTTTCTCTAAGTAGAAGTATTCTCTACAAACACGAATACACAACAGGGAGGGAAGGATTCTCTAAACTTTTTACCAGCTGTAAGAATCTGTGTACAGAAGAAATCGCTCCTCCCTGTTTTGTGTCAGAATCAGAATGGGATTTATTCGCCATGAAAGTTTGCACAGACAAGGAATTTGCTTTGGCAGGAGTGTGTGTAGATGTGTAGGAGTGTGTGTGTGGATGTGTGTGTGTGTGGGGGGGGGGGGGTTGCAGAGGTACTCATCCATGGAAAGTGAGTCTACTCACATCTTCTGAACATTTACACATTTACAGCCAATTAAGCTTTTCTGAAGTTATTTTTTTTGTCCATGGTGAAGCTAACAAACATGTCTAACCTTGGTTATATGTCTTATAAGCGAGTCCAGTCTCCTCTTCAGATCCAATCTCTTGTTAATCGCCCCTTCGTACATCAAGACACCTGATTCATTAGCGAAACAGGTGAGAGTGGACTTAGGGCAGTTCTGCTGGAGAGACAGAACCAGAGGCTTAAACAAGACTGGATGTACATCTGACAGCATGGAGCATCCAGGAACCTCTAACAAGCTAGGACGATCTATCAATGCTACTCTGGTACTTTATTACTTAATATTTATTTGGGTAATTTTACCATCAACTTTAAATGACTCCCACACGGCGGAGATACTGATATTGTGAGTGTATCAACTGACTGCATACATGTTGGTGGTAAATACCAAGTTATAATGGGGGTCCGGTGGCTGAGCGGTTAGGGAGTCGGGCTATTAATCAGAAGGTTGTTAGTTCGATTCCCGGCCATGCAAAATGACGTTGTGTCCTTGGGCAAGGCACTTCACCCTACTTGCCTCTGGGAGAATGTCCCTGTACTTACTGTAAGTCGCTCTGGATAAGAGCGTCTGCTAAATAACTAAATGTAAATAATAATAATTAATGTATTATAATAATAATAATATATTATATTAATAATAACATATATCCTATAGTCTAATAATAATAATACAAATAATATACTATCAGTTGTAAAACACATACCTCGTAGTCCTCCAGGTCAGGGGTGTACAGATTACAATCAAATGGTTTCTGATGAAGAAAAGAGTAGGCCTATAGTACAGTGCCTCTTGAAATGCTACACCCCCTTTAAAACCATCCACCTTTTGCAACCTTACAGCCTACAAGTACTGGCCTGTACAGTTTTGCAATCAAACGATTTCTGGTGAGGGAAATATTACAGGCCCTTAAAAAAAGATTCACCATTTGCAAATTTCCATCCTAGAATCAAAATGTAAAAATGCTAACCATGCTTTGAAGGACAAGCTTGAGTGAGGTGTTGCGGTGGATCTGCTTTGCCCCCAAACACTCATCTTCAGTTGTTTATGTAATGTGCAAAAAGCAGTGTGGAGATTCTTCCACAAAACTTTTGGTCCAAAAATATATATAAAATATAGCTGCAAGCAGCAATGAGGTGGCCAAGCAGTCGAATGACCCATAAAACATGTTGTACATCCTCAGAAGAGGGTTACGAGTACACGCAACAAGTTTGGTGTGAATCCATCAAAGATTTGCTGAGATACGACCCAACTTCCTGTTTGCTGGCTTAACGGCACATTTTGATTGGCCGTACCGGGCAAACGGTTTTGAAAATCCAAAAAACATGATGGCTTTTGTGAGGCTTGGTCTGAAGATGATCTCTGCCAAATTTGGTGAAGAAGAAGAAGTGTAATAATAATAATAATAAGAAAAGGTAGAAACAATTAATTAATAAACCCTGTATGGAATATGCCCTTTAAGTACAAATAAACACCACACCACTGCATATGCCTAACACAGCGACATGGCTAGACAGGCGCACAGTGATGGCATAAGGCTCGCAGATGTTTCTGGTCAGTAGGAACTGGGGTAGAAGATATAACACAGAGGAAGACCTGCTGCGTTCTTAACAAACCTCCTGAATCGCCATGTCGGAAGGTCATCTTCACAAGGACTCGAAGAACACAACCCAAAACCACAATGAAATGCCCGTGAAACAAATAGTTCAATCTAACAACACGTGAAAGTACCTCTAGTTAAAGTAGCAGACAGATGGACATGACGAGAATGCCAACTTTGCACATTTGATAAAATAAAACCTATAAGGCATGTGGAAAACTCATCCCCATCACGGACATCATACATGCTTCCATGTAGCATCAACTCTCGAGGCATAGACCAATGACATGATCCTATTTGAACAAGATATAAAAAATATATTATCTACATTTTAATAATTTCTTAATTGGAAGTTAGAAGCAATATGCATGGTGATTCAAAGCTGTAATGTTGCAAAAACTTAATATTTTCGAAGGGGGTGTAGTCTTTTTATAGCTACGGTATAGGCGACACAGTTAACAAGAAAATAAAAACAATATAGTTAATAAACTACGAATAGCACATAACTCTGCAGGTATTAAGAGCATCCATATGTTAATCCCATTCCAGTCCAGTGTTTTTTTGTAAAAGGGTCCAGAAAAGCTTGCCATAATCTGGAACTGCAAAACAAACCAATGGAAAGCGTCTAGATACCATTTTAACCTCTCGGAGAACGTTGCTTATATCCTTGATTGTCTCCCAGCTGCAAATCGGGTCCGAGTCCGTCAGTGTGACCGTGAAGATTGCCAGACACAGCAGCCAAAGCGAAGCTTCTCTGAGGCTGCTTGCTCTCCATCCCAGCCCGCTCACTTTGACAGGCGACACTCCAGTCATCGGCCTCCAGCGCGGAGAAAGCTGCTGGATGCAAGCCCGGTTGTGAGCTGCTTCATGTTGTCGGTTCATAGTAACTCAAACGATCCCTGTGATTCCGTACCGCGCCAACGTACCTTACAGTGCGTTCACACTGCAGCGTTTTTTAACGCTATGCCTCGCTTGCCTTCCCACAGTACACCACGCTCGGGGGCGTGTTAGACAAGTTAATACAGAGTTGTAGTTCTCTAAGGTCACTGTTGTAGTCATGGCCAAGCGTGCAGATTTGGGTTCATGTACTCACAATATCGATCAAAATACCACTTTTACACAACATTGTTTTAGTCAGAATATAACTTTTCAACTTTGCCTACCTCATATGATCGCAAAATTAGGCTTCGGCTGTATTCCACCGTATCCTTCAGTATCCGGTTAGTCCGTTAGGTATTTAAACGGGTCTAGACAACTGCATTGTATATGGTAGGGCAGGGGTCGGCAACAGGCGGCCCGCGAGCCAATTGTGGCCCGCCAGCGATTTTATTTGGCCCGTCAAAATATTTCCGCTTATATATTTTTTGTATCGTTTTTTTCCCCGTCGACTTTTATTTTGAAACCGGAAACTGGGTATGGTGTCATTGACTTTTCTGAAGTATTTTCTCGCTATGGGCAGTCAGGTGGCTTCTTGTCGTCCTCCTCTTTCTCCTCCTTATCCTCCTCCTCCTTCTTGTCATCCTCTCCCCCCTCTTCCTTGTCCTCTTCCTTGTCCTCTCACTCTTACCCCTCTCCTTCTCTGGTTGTTGGTATGTTCTACATAAAAAGGGCCTTGAGCCTCTGTTTTGTGCTGCAGTCCTGATCGCAAATTGCTCACCAGACCTGAGTGTTTAGAGATTTGAATATTTGTGTGTTGTAGGTTGATGCTTTGAGACTTTACTTGAGAGGTGTGTGCAACAACTGAACATTGTGTGTAGTGTTTTGACAACAAGGTGATGTGTAATTGACATCAGTGTGTAAACAAGGAAAGTCAGAGTCTAATGCAGATAAGGGAGTGTGAAGTCGTGCCAAATTGGGTCGAGCGATTGGTACATGAAGTTAAGGTTGTGTAAATTGTGCCAAATGTTTGCTTTTTGTGTGTTAACAATTGTGAAAAACTGTAAGTCCTGCTAACGTTTGATTGTTTGGTTAGCAACATGTGAGCGGGAGAGGAGGAAGTGTGGATGTTATGGCACGGATGAAGTGTGGAGTAAAGTAAAGTCAGAGCCTGTTTAAGGATATATTAAACATTCTCTGGTAAAGTGCTGTTTAAGAAAGTTATCTGTCCATCTGGCTGTCTCTTCTTATTACGAGTGATCCAAGCACCATATACCAAACCCTCACGTTACACTGGCATACCTCTTGTAGATTCTTATATAGCCTACAACCCTACTAAAATAACATTTCTCGTGTTTATATTTGTGTGTGTTGAAACACAAATACAAAGTCTAGGCATTCTTTCGGTTTAGCGCATGCTAAAAATAATAATTTTGTTATCAAGAGATGACCGGTGAAGTGCCATTCACTCTCTTCGGTGTGTTTAGCTTTTCGTTACACAACCCTTTTCTTTAGGTCTCATACTTATTTGTATTTACACATAGACAATTAAGAGCATCAGGCATGTTTCTTTATGTTGATTTATAATCATCGTTGATGTACTAATATTGTAACTGGAAAATAGCCTACATGAAAGCAGAGTCAACAATGGAGTTCACACAGGATTTATTTACAAACTTGTACGTTTGATAAGCTAGGTGTTCATTTAGTGAGAGGTGTGACCCCCATGAAAATACACGTTTTTTATAACAACAGTCAATAAAAGTCATACTAATATATAGTTTGGTAAAAAAAAAAAACATCTCACGATGTTCCTAGCCTCCCCACAGCTCTACTGAAACCGAACACATGGTGATCGATTATTTCGAAGCAAGCCATCCAGCAACAGTAAAACAATTATAGATAAAAACAAACACTAAACACTATCTTGCTTTTGTTCTGAAATCACTTCACAGACTCATCGTCAAATAAACCACACTGACATAGAAGAACAACTGTGCAAAATAAAGACAATTAGATTAAGTGCCAGAAAGCAGACAAATACCATTACTTCATAAATAATGAAAAGCATTCATGGTTGTCACCTAAACACAGGCTTTGGTAAACTAAATATTGTTCCTTGCTTAAACACAGAATAGACATTTAACAGCACTTAATTTATAAGGAAGAGGCTTAATAAGAACAACACAGGCAGATAGGCCTATCTGTAGAGTCAAACTGCTCGTTCAGCTGAAGTCTTGTCTGGCAGTGGCCTGGAGGATGAAGTCTGGAGCTGACATGTTTTACGGATTGTCCCTTTAAGACTTCAGCACAGCCTTGTCTCAGGAAGAGAAGGTGGTTTTAGTCTGAAGGATGACACAAGTCTTCCTTCCCAGCTCACTACCGTAGAGAGATCAAAACAGTACAAGCCCTCATCTGACTGGGTTAGTATCGATCCCTACGGACCTCACAGGATCACTTCTCACTACTGTGGGAATCCCCGGGTAAAGTGCCATTTCAGACTGTCAACAGTCCCCATCGACTGGGCAGAAAGCACAATTGTCCCCCTCTACCTCCCTTCCTCACCCTCCCCAGCCCCAGCCCCACCCCCGCCTGTCATCACATCCTGCTGCAGTTCTGGGGAAGGGGGGAGAGGCTGCATCCGTTGATGCTGACCCTCCTCTGTCCCTGGCTCTCTCCCGGCCCCACGACCAGCCCCAGGGGGGCCAGGGTCTGGGTGAGGCTCACCTGGGCCGTGCTGAAGGAGGTGATGCGTCCGCTTCCTGCGATCTGCAGGTTCACCGTGGTGGCGTAGCTGGCCTTGTGTGAGCCCCTTGCTGCATGGGCCAAGCAGGGGTCCTGGGGGTCAGGCTGTGTGTTCGGGGGGGCGGCGGGGGGGTTGGTGGGGGTGTCCTTTTCTGGGACAGGGGGAGGCCGGGTCACGTATGCACAGATGAGCTGGCTCCGACACGACCCCTCTGCTGGGTCCTGGTCCTGGGGGAAGCAGAGGGCTGGGGGGCTCACTGCGTCACACTCCGGCTCGTCCGCTCCATCGTACCTGGTCAGGAGCTCCCGGATGTCCGGCCAGGCGATGCTGGTGAAGTACTGCCCCCCGTGAAGGCTCTTCCCTGGGGTGAGGCGGCCGGGGGACTGAGCTCCAGACCCGGGACCCGGGCTGAGGCAGGCCAGAGCGCCTCCGGGCGAAGCCCCACCTCGCGGGCTCACCAGGCCAGACTCCAGCTCCACGGACCCCCCCGACCTCAGCCCGCTCTCCCCCCACGACCGGCGTCCGTTCAGGGTCCTGGCGGGGCTGGGGGGGCGGGCGGCCAGGCCGAGGACACCGCCGCCCAGGGGCCTGTGCAGGCTGTGGGAGGGCGGAGGGGAGCAGAGGAAGGGGCTGGAGGGGGGAGGAGGGGAGGGGGATGTGGCTCTGGAGGTCCTCAGAGAGGCAGGGTAGGAACAGGAAGAGCCCTCCCCCCTTGTGGGTGAGGTCAGGGAGGAGGAGGAGGAGGAGGAGGGGGAGGAAGGGTGAGTCAGTCTCGGGTTCCGGGGCTGAGGCGAGGCCATGCCCCACACGTTGGCGGGAACACCGATAGGAGGAGGGGAGTTGATCCGTGGGCTGGTGGCGCTGGGGCCTGTGGTGCAGCTCACTGAGGAGGCCCTGGGCAGCTCCAAGGTGAGGCCCAGGGGGTTGAAGGAGCTTGACCTGCTGCTTCTGGGATTGGGGGGCTTGTTGGCCAACGGGGCTGTGTGGTGGGGGTGGAGGGGGGGAGGGGAGCAGATCCGGCTGAATGGAGACGGGGAGGGGGAGGGGGACTGGACACGTGAGCTGGGCTCCGAGGAGGAGAATGGCCTCGCCACCCTGTTGTGAGAGCCCACCCAGAGAGGATCATGGGACGGTGGCATGCTGTTTGTGCTCACCAGCGGAGGCTTCCTGTGATTGGCTGCCCACCCGCCGTTAGCAACGCCGCCGCCGCTGTTGTTGTTGTTGTTGCTGTTGTTGTTCAGTCCTCTGGGAGGGTCAGCAGCTGGAGACCTGGGGCAGAGAGAGGCTGGGGAAGGGTGGTGGAGGCTGACGGAGGGGGCTGGGGATGCAGAATGCTGGCTCCTGTAGGGGGAAGGGGACCGTGCTGGAGAGGAGGCAGGGACGGGAGCTGGGGAGGGGCTGGACCTCACATACCCAGGGGAGCGAACAGGGGAGGGGGGACACCGCTGTGGATAGCACCCCTCTCTGGAAGAGGCATGGTGGAGGCTGGTAGGACCCTGAGGGGGGCCGCTGGAACCGGAGGAGGGCTTGGGGGAAGGGGAGGTCCTTCTGAGAGGGGAGGCGGTGTTGTGACTCGGAGGGGCGTGGCCTCCGCCTGCGAGGGGTGTGGCCTGGAGGCGAGCGTTCTTCTTGGCAAGGCTCTGGGTGATTGATTGGCTGATGCAGGAGGCCGCCAGGGACCTGGTGAAAGCGGAGGGGGTGGGGGAAGAGCAGGGAACAGCCCTGACTGGGGAGGGGGAGGGAAGAGCCCTTGTAGCAGAGGGGGTGGGAGAGAAGCAGGGAAGAACTCTGGCTGGGGACGGGGACCGATGACGGAGGCTGGGGCTGGGGCCGGGGCTGGGGCTGAAGGTGGAAGCGGGCTGGTAGTTCAGTGGGTGTCCTGATCCTGGAGCCAGTGAGGAGCAGATCTCCTGACCAGGCTGGGAGACAGGCCGTCGAGCTGGGGAGAGGCTGGAGGCTGGGGAGAGGCCGGAGGGTGGGGAGAGGCTGGAGGCTGGGGAGAGGCTGGAGGCTGCGTGGTCTGGAGGGGCCGAATCCTGGCTGGGACTCCTGGATGTGAGAGAAGAAGGGGGTCTGGAATCATCCGCAACATAGATCACTAAGTGTTATATAATAGTCTCCCCTTTAATCTCACGTTAAAGGGGAGATGACCGATCATAAATCAAAGAAAGTGGAATCTTTGATCTGTGTTATCTGAGTCCTAATAATTCTGTCCAAGGAAATCACTGGAAAGACTTCCTGTGTATGTGTTGGCCTACCATTATCATTCTGTGGAAACTAGTTCATTTCTCCATATCCTGTGAATACCTAACACATTACTCAGAAGCAGGAGGATTATGTGGCACTGGGCCAGCATGAGGACAGACTGCTATCTACTGCTCAGCCAGCATGAGGACAGACTGCTATCTACTGCTCAGCCAGCATGAGGACAGACTGCTATCTACTGCTCAGCCAGCATGAGGACAGACTGCTATCTACTGCTCAGCCAGCATGAGGACAGACTACTATCTCCTGCTCAGCCAGCATGAGGACAGACTGCTATCTACTGCTCAGCCTGACTGGTCTCCTTACCTCTGGGCAGGCATCGTGGGGCTGGGCTCCCAGTCCATGGCCATGTTCCTCCTGCTAGCGGAGGAGGGCAGATAGGCAGGACTCTGGCTGGTGAAGGTGGGTAGATTGGAGGTGGGTAGGGTGGAGGAGGGTAGGGTGGAGGAGGGCAGGGTGGCAGGCTCCTGGCTGGTGGAGGAGGGCAGGGTGAAGGTGGGTAGGGTGGAGGTGGGTAGGGTGGCAGGCTCCTGGCTGGTGGAGGTGGGTAGGGTGGAGGTGGGTAGGGTGGAAGAGGGCAGGGTAGAGGAGGGCAGGGTAGAGGAGGGCAGGGTGGAGGTGGGTAGGGTGGAGGTGGGTAGGGTGGAAGAGGGCAGGGTAGAGGAGGGCAGGGTAGAGGAGGGCAGGGTGGAGGTGGGTAGGGTGGAGGTGGGTAGGGTGGCAGGCTCCTGGCTGGTGGAGAAGGGCCGGGTGGAGGTGGGCAGGGTGGAGGTGGGCAGGGTAGAGGAGGACAGGGTGGAGGTGGGTGGGGTGGAGGTGGGTAGGGTGGCAGGCCCCTGGCTGGTGGAGGAGGGCAGGGTGGAGGAGGGCAGGGTGGAGGTGGGCAGGGTAGAGGAGGGCAGGGTGGAGGTGGGTGGGGTGGAGGTGGGTAGGGTGGCAGGCCCCTGGCTGGTGGAGGAGGGCAGGGTGGAGGTGGGTAGGGACTGTGCAGACAGGATTCCTGGGGGAGGGGGGAGGGGTGCTGGGCTCCCGCCCGACGACCAGGGCCGAGGCATGGGGTACCCTCTCCCTCTGGAAGCCTCCGGCTGCCCTGAGGCTGGGTGGCAGGGCTGCCCTGAGGCTGGGTGGCAGGGCTGCCCTGAGGCTGGGTGGCAGGGCTGCCCTGAGGCTGGGTGGCAGGGCTGCCCTGAGGCTGGGTGGCAGGGCTGCATGTGCGCTGTGTGTAGGGGGTCAGTCAGGCGGCAGACGTGAGAGGACTTTGACCTCTCCGTGAAGCCGGGGTCAGGGGTCAGGATATTTGGCTCTAGTGTGGATGGGACTCTGTGAGCTCCAGAGAGCCCCTGGGCACAGCTGCTTCTCTCCCCCAGGAGAGGTGGGTCTGTCTGGGCCTCTTCTCCGGCCTGCCCTGGGGCCTTCCCTGGGGCCTGGGCTGGGGCATGGTGCTGGAGGGTCACAACCACCTCCTCTTCCTCCTGGGTTTGGAACCCGGGATCCGTGGCTTCTGGACCCCAGCCCGCAGAGGAGTCCTCTCTGATGGAGGAGGAGGAGGAGTCCTCTCTGATGGAGTACAGAGGACGGATGGCCTTCTGCTCTCCTGCTGACCTAGAGTCAGAGTCAGAATCAGTCAGAATCAGAATCAGTCAGAATCTGGTGAGTCTAATCCATCTGAATGAATTAGTCAGAATCAATAGAGTCTGAATTAATTTGTGTCAGAATCAATAGAGTCTGAATTAATTTGTGTCAGAATCATTCTGGCAGAAAGGATTAGAAACAATATTTAATTTGATTCTGAATAAATGTTGGTCAGAATCTATGAAAATCTGAATCAGTCAAACATACTGTAACACAGAGATGTGTGGGAATATTTACACTTTATCCACATACCTCTCAGAAGCTTCCAGATACACATCTTTATCTGCATTCCCAGAAAGGCTCTCCACCACCCCCTCTCTCGGTGTACAAGGAGGGGTGGGAAGATCCAGGGAGGGGGGGGGGGCATGGGAGGCGCAGGTGGAAATGTAGGTGCAGCCCACATTCGAGGCTCCATTCCTGGGTTGATTTATGACCGCGTCTCCAGTGGGCAGGCAGCTGTTGTGGAGGTGGAGGGTAGGAGACAGCTGCTGGTGGCAGACCTGGGACAGATGCTCGGTGACCAGGATGTGGCCGTACAGAAGGGGCTCTGATTGGACGTCTGTTAACTCCTGGGGCTCTGATTGGACAGCCTTTTTCTCCCGGGGCTCTGATTGGACAGCTGTCTTTTTCTGGGGCTCTGATTGGACAGCTGTTACATTACGCAACATACAGAAATGTTATTCCTGCTAGTATTGAGCATGCACATTCCTAATCCAGATACGTAACCAAAAGCAGTTACACAACCTTGCCTCACACCAGAAACAAATGGAAATGACACTGTCGTGTCAGTGTGTTCAAAGAAAGGGCTGACCTCACACTGAAAGATAAAACTAGAACCTTCTATAACCACTGTCAACCACCGCGGTCAAAGTAGACACTCACCATCTGTTGGGCCCTCTGCCCTTCTCTCTTTCATCACTCCATTCTTCACTTCTTCTTTCCTCCTCTCTTCTCTCTGGTTCAGGGGACAGCGAGGGCTCCTCCCCAGGGTTGAGCTCTTGCTCTGGGTGTCAGACCGAGCGTTGGTGTGGCTCTGATAGCGGGCGTGGTGGGTCTTGGTCTCAAAGCGGTTGTGGTACTGAGAGTAGGCATAGCTGTGGTTCTGGGCCCCTTGGGGCCGGCCCCCGGCCATCTTGTGGTGCAGGGGAACTTTCATGCTGCTCACCTTGGCTCCATACATGCGGGCCAGCATCTGGACCTTGCTCAGGATCCTCTCAGAGTTCTCCAGAAGACACGGGGCCACCGGGCCCGCCTCGAACAGCCCCATCCCGGCCACGTCTCCACCGCTGGCCCCCAGCAGACCACGGGCCAGCGAGGAGGAGGAGGACACCTGCCGGGCCCAGTGACCCTCCCTGATCTGGCTGGGCAGGCCCTCCAGACTCCCACTGAGGGCAGGGGGCTCCCTGCTCAGGGTCCAGGCCAGCCCTCTCTGGGTTCCCCAGGGTTCAGCGTGTGCTGGTGGACCCGTGGAGGCCTTGTCCCGGTCTCCGGGGCCTGCTGTGGCGTTGGATCTGCCCGGGCCATGCCCGTTGAGGTGCTGGGTGCACGTGGAGTCTTCGGGCACGGAGGGGGTGACTTCTTCTGTGGTGTCGGCTGTGGACAGGCAGTGTTTGCTTTCTTCTTCTGTGGTGTCGGCTGTGGACAGGCTGCGTTTGCTTTCTTCTTCTGTGGTGTCGGCTGTGGACAGGCTGCGTTTGCTTTCTTCTTCTGTGGTGTCGGCTGTGGACAGGCTGCGTTTGCTTTCTTCTTCTGTGGTGGCTGTGGTGGCGGACACGCCTTCCTTCTCCGTGTTCTTCAACACTTTCGTTAGTTCTGTTTCATGAGATAAATATGATGAGAGCATGTATGACACTTCCATATCCTCCTCAACCTCAACAACAGACTGCTAGACCGTTAGACCCAAAGATTCAATCTTTACCACTTTTCTTTTGAGTTACTGTAGAATGTAAATGCAGAAGTTACTGTATCCTTGAGGGTTTAGGTTGGTTTAGGTGCAGTTCTACAGGCATATGTGAAGCCCTCTGTGACACTGCTATACAAATAAAACTTGATTTGATCATGCTGTGAATCTCTGGCAAAACTCACCCGTCTCCTCGGAGATGCAGTCCACCTCCAGGCCTGGTGGAGTCTGGCCCTGGTCCTGACTCTCCTCTGCCCAGACAGCAGGCAGGGAGGTGGGGCAGGCCTGGCCGGTGGGCCCCTCTGGGGGGCCAGGCTCCAGGGGCGGAGGGGAGGGCAGGCCTGGGTCTGTCCCCGTGTCCGAGCGCCCACTCTCGGACTCACACAGGCTGTCCTGGTGGCCGAAGACGTCGAAGCGAGACACAGACTCCTTGACCATCCCCGAGGGAATCTGGGAGAAGCTGTTCCTCCTCTGGGGGGTCTGGCCGTCGCTCACACCCTCGGTCTCCTCAGCCTCCCCCCCGGCCTCTGCCCTGGCCCCGGCCTGGGCCTCTGCAGCCTCATAGTAGCTTCTGATCTTCTCAATGATCAGCCTGTCGCTCCTGGTCATCTGGCTGTCTTTCTTGGAGGAGGGAGGGCTGCCGATGGAGGTAGGGGGGGCCGGGCCTGGGGCTGGGCCTGGGGAGAGCTTCTCTTCTCTGGGCAGGTCACAGACAAGCTCCTCCTCTCTGGCTGAGAGGCTGGAGATGTGGTCAGGAGACAGTCGTGTTGGGGTGATGACCGTCTGCTCCTCCTCCTCCTCCTCTTCGTCTCCAGCCTTAGCTGTGTCTAGTTCATCACGTTCCACTTTCTCCTCCAGATGAGCTAGAGCTAGGGATCCTTCCTTCTCTGCACTTCCTCCCTCTGACTCACTGGTCACATGGCGAGGAGTGCCCTCGTCCTCCATCTTGGCTCTGTCCCCCTCCAGTTGCAGCTGTGCTCCCTGCTGGAGAGTGTGGTTCTGGGAGACTGGGGGCTCCGCGCCCTCCTTCAGGGGGCAGGAGAAGCTGTGATGGCTGGCCTGCACTGCCAGGGGGCAGGGGTCTGGGGTCTGGAGCTCCACGCGTTCTTCCAGGACTGCAGGCTGGAGGACGGACAAGAAACAGACGTCTTATCATCAACACCTTATCATTCATCCTGACAGATAGTGGCAGTCCTGACACATTTGGCGCCCCGGGGCAAGGTGGAGGATGGAGGAGGGGTGGAGGAGGATGGAGGAGGGTGCGTTTGAATCTCAAGGATAGCGGGAGGGTTAATTTAATTTGATACACTTGGGAAATTGCCGACCGCCTCTCCAGGTTGCCAGGGGCGGATGCTCCTACTGATAAATCTCTGGTTACGGTTGACAAGATGATTCAAGTTGAGGCCAGTCTAAAAGCAGCATTGCCATCACCCATTGGCAGTATTGCAGGCTGGAGGACGGACAAGAAACAGACGTCTGTGATTTCCTGGGTCCCTTAAGGGAAGACATGTGTTTGCGACTGGTGCAGAAGAGAAACCTAGAGCGGTGATACTCAAACCTGGTCCTCAAGGCCCGCAGTCCTTTATTGTGTCCATTTATGTTTCCCTGCTCAGACACAACCTGATTCGAATGAATGGGTCGTTATCAGGCTTCTGCTGAGCTTGACTACCAAAATTCATTTGAACCATGTGTTTTGAAAGAGGGAAACATCTAGAACATGCAGGGAGGGACAAGGACCAGGTTTGAGAGAAGCTTATCTTATCTCCTCCCCCCAAAAATCACACACACCGTGTCTGTGGGCAGTTCAGCCACTCCTCCCCCCAAAAATCACACACACCGTGTCTGTGGGCAGTTCAGCCAATCCCTCTCTGACACGACTCTGGTTGATGAACTGCATGATCTCCTCGGTGATGGACAGGGTGGGCGGGGTGCTGAGAGGGCACAGCTCCTCCCCTTCCCCCTCCGCCTCCTCCGGCTCCTCCGGCCGGCTCCTGGTCAGGCCTTGCTCGGCGTGGTCGGCCTCCACCTCGATGACGGAGGAGGCCAGGGTGCTGGTGCTGCCAGAGGAACCCAGGCTGTCAGCCTGCTGGGGGCACAGCTCACCATCGCTGCCCGTCTGGAGGGAGGGGTGGAAGAGGGGTGGAGGAGGGGTGGAGGAGGGGTGGAGGAGGATGGAGGAGGGGTGGAGGAGGATGGAAGAGGGGTGGAGGAGGATGGAGGAGGGGTGGAGGAGGGGTGGAGGAGGGTGGAGGAGGATGGAGGAGGATGGAGGAGGGGTGGAGGAGGAGGGAAGAGGGGTGGAGGAGGATGGAGGAGGGGTGGAGAAGGATGGAAGAGGGGTGGAGGATGGAGAAGGGGTGGAGGAGGATGGAGGAGGGGTGGAGGAGGATGGAGGAGGGGTGGAGGAGGATGGAAGAGGGGTGGAGGATGATGGAGGAGGGGTGGAGGAGGATGGAGGAGGAGGGAAGAGGGGTGGAGGAGTATGGAGGAGGGGTGGAGGAGGGGTGGAGGAGGATGGAGGAGGGGTGGAGGAGGATGGAGGAAGGGTGGAGGAGGAGGGAAGAGGGGTGGAGGAGGATGGCGGAGGGGTGGAGGAGGATGGAGGAGGGGTGGAGGAGGATGGAAGAGGGGTGGAGGAGGATGGCGGAGGGGTAGGAAGGGGAGAGGGAACAACAAACTTTTTAGTATCACGCCTTACATTTTTTATACAAATATCTGTACTTTCTACTTCTTACATTTTAAAGCCAGGCTTGTTACTTTAGTTTTAATCTGTATTTGGTGTTTTATCAATATTATTTCTTGTCATTGTGCACCTTTTATCATTTCCTTGGCACCACATCAAACGTAAGTTAGTCTAGGAAGCCATGGAGCATGGCCAAAACAAATTCACATCCAACACAAAGTGTTTGATGAAGAATCAGACAACTTTGCTCTAAAGGCAGACAGAACAAAACACATCATATTTACCTTCTGAGAAACTGGAATTCAGCAGCCATGACGAGGAAGCAGAACACAGGAATGTAGTTTAGTTTCAACACCTTATTACATTTACATTACATTTACATTTAGTCATTTAGCAGACGCTCTTATCCAGAGCGACTTACAGTAAGTACAGGGACATTCCCCCCGAGGCAAGTAGGGTGAAGTGCCTTGCCCAAGGACACAACGTCAGTTGGCATGACCGGGAATCGAACTGGCAACCTTTGGATTACCAGCCCCGGGGCAAGGGGCAAGGTTTACACCCACACACAGGGGGTGTGGAGAGAGTGGAGGAGGGTGCGTTTGATCTTGGGAACACTTGGGAAATTGCCGACCGCCTCCAGGTTGCCAGGGGCGATTCAAGTAGAGGCCAGTCTAAAAGCAGCATTGCCATCACCCATTGGCAGTAGGATGATTGGATGAAGATTGGGCCGATGTATTTGTCATACATATGAATGGTGTTTCTGCCTATGCAAATTAGGACATATTCAATAAGTATGGAGCTCATGTGCATATTCAAATTAATTTCAAAAGAAACTTGTAATACAAAAAAAGTTACTTTTCATGTATACTTTTACTATGTAAAGTTGTATTGTGGTAGGAGTAAAGGAAAACATTTACGCCTATTTGGGTGTATTTTGGGCATATTCGATTAGTGTATAGCTCCTTTGCATATGAAAATTCATTTTCAGAGAAACTTGTAATACAAAAGATTTTACTTTTCATGGGTAGTTTCATTGTGTAAAGTTTCATTTTGATAGGAGTAAAGGAAAAAAATAGCCCCATTGGGGTGTAATGTTGCTTGGCCTTATTGGCACACATCTCGGATTGATGAGAATTTAACATATTTCCTCAACTAGGATTTCTTAGGACTTTTAGTATGTTGTTCTGGACACCTCATAGAAATGATCTATGCTGAAAGAAATTATTTTACAATTAGTTCTATTTTTGGCTCCAAAATTAGTTACTTTGCCTGGACTATTAACACACAGTAATAAACTGCCAAGACATGACCAGGGCTTGAAATTCACTTTTTTACTTGGTTGCACCGCTGCTCCCAACTTCAAAAGGAGCACCGACGGAGAGCCCACCGAATATTAACCTTTTAAGGAGCGAGTTATTTTTCCAAAACGGAAGCTAGCTAGTTTTAGTTAGCTTCCGTTACCTAGCAACCTAGCATAATACTCGTAGCAATGCTACTACCTGCTAGTGTTACTTGTTAGCCTCCTAATTGTAAATTTTGAAGCCATACTATAGCGTTTGTCATTTATTTTTTGTCTATCGGAAAATAGTCGGTTGGAATGTTCAGAATCACATATGTGTGACGCTACTCCTTAACGGGTTAAGGAGCACCACAACAACAAGAAATGATGTTATAGATGTATTTTGCGTGCTAGTTAACTCCTTGTCATGTGACAACAGAGCGCAGTCAAAAGGAGTGACTGACGGTTAATATTAACCAAACAAAAATCTTCTGCATTAAAGTTTAGAATGTAAAGATGACTTTTAACTGGTTATGTAATGTTGGATAGAACGGTGGACCGGTCACTGTATCTGGCTAGTTAGCAAGCGTATTGTAAAGACATTTAAAAAGGTCACACCATCATTATTTGAACCCACACAAATGCTCCCAGGAGGTCGCACAGACACAGATTGTGTGCAATTTCAAGCCCTGATGAAATGAGTGAGTGAGTGAGAGGGAGAGAGAGAGACATGATTCATCACACCATCACCAACAAACTGACAAGACGAGAAAGAGAGAGACTGAATGAGAAAGAGAGAGATGGAGATAGTTGATTCACCACACAGTAACAAACCCTCACCACTGGGAAGAAAGGAGGCCTCAATGTCCTTAGCAGGAGCTGGAGAGAGAGACACAGAAAGAGAGATGGAGAGAGGGAAGGGGGAGAGACACAGAAAGAGAGATGAGAGAGGGAGGGAGAGACACAGAGAGAGAGAGAGAGAGAGAGAGAGAGAGAGAGAGAGAGAGAGAGAGAGAGAGAGAGAGAGAGAGAGAGAGAGAGAGAGAGAGAGAGGGGGGGGGGGGGGAGGTGAGGGAGAGAGACACAGAAAGAGAGAGAGAGAGAGAGATAGAAAGGGGGGGAGGGAGAGAGACACAGAAAGAGAGATGGAGAGGGAAGGGGAGGAGAGAGACACAGAAAGAGAGAGAGAGAGAGAGAGAGAGAGAAGAGAGAGAGAGGGGGGGGGGGGAGGGAGAGAGACACAGAAAGAGAGATGGAGAGAGGGAAAGGGGAGGGAGAGAGACACAGGAAAGAGAGAGAGAGAGGGGGGGACGGAGAGAGACACAGAAAGAGAGATGGAGAGAGGGGAAGTGGGAGGGAGAGAGACACAGAAAGAGAGGACAGAGAGAGAGGAGGGAGGGAGAGAGAGACAGAAAGAGATATGGAGAGAGGGGGGGGGGGGGCGGGAGAGAGACACAGAAGAGGAGATAGAGAGGGGGGAGGGAGAGAGACACAGAAAGAGATATGGAGAGAGAGGGGGGGAGGGAGAGAGAGACAGAAAGAGGGAGAGAGGGGGGGAGAGAGAGACACAGAAAGAGAGATGGAGAGAGAAGGGAGGGAGAGAGACACAGAAAGAGAGATAGAGAGTGGGGGGAGGGAGAGAGAGACACAGAAAGAGAGATGGAGAGAGGGGGGGAGGGGGGAGAGACACAGAAAGAGAGATGGAGAGAGGGAAGGGGGAGGGGAGAGAGAGACACAGGAGATAGAGAGGGGGGATGGGGAGAGACACAGAAAGAGAGATAGAGAGAAAAAGGTGGAGGGGAGAGAGACACAGAAAGAGAGATAGAGACAGAAGGGGGAGGGAGAGAGACACAGAGATAGAGGAGATGGGGGGGAGGGGAGAGAGAGACAGAAAGAGAGATAGAGAGAGGGGGGGGGAGGGAGAGAGACACAGTAAGAAGAGATGAGAGAGAGAGGGGGGAGGGAGAGGAGGGAGACACCGAAAGAGAGAGAGATAGTGATTGAGAGGACAGAGAGACATAATCAGAGATGGAGAGACAGAGAGACATAAAGAGAGATGGAGAGAACGAGAGACAGAGAGATAGAGCACGTTATTAGACTTCCTGCTAGTACTGGTTGGCAAGGTGCCCATCTCATGTCTGCTGGGAGATCGGTATCGACCATCGTTATTTTGGTTAAGCTCTGAGCTCAGCTGGTGGGAATTTTGAGTTTTTGGAAAATGTTCCATTCCCCAAAAGGGGGTGTAACATGCTCTTATATGTAAATGACTAACCTGCTTCAGGATAGGGAATGTCATCTTATTTGAATCTATCTGTGTATGTGTGTATGGGTGTGAAGTCTGTGTGTGTGTAATTTCTGTGCATGTGTGTGTGTATGTGTGTGAAGTCTGTGTGTGTGTGTAATGTCTGTGCAGGGTCAATGATTTGAAGGGACAAGAACACTTATGAGGACAGAGGCTGTTTAACAAAAAAAAAATGTTTTTACTGTTCTTGTGTTCTTGCGAACTCATTTGACCTCATCTTTCATTGCCCAAGTACGGTTCCAATCCAAAGACACACAAGTCACGAAAGAGAGAACGCCAAAAATACCCAGATATGTTCTTGAGCCGCCACTTTTATCGAGGATGCATCGAACGGATCGTTCTCCGTCCTCGCGGTCTTGCAAGACCGTTCTCGCAAGACGCTTGGCAAAGAACGTTCTTCTCAAGAACGCAAGTAGCTTCTTAGCGTTCTTCGGAGATAAACAGCCTTTGTCTCTAAGATCAGTCCCTCTCTCTCTTCCCACACACACACACACACACACACACACACACACACACACACACACACACACACACACACACACACACACACACACACACACACACACACACACAACACACACACACACACACACAGAGGTGTTCTGAGGTGAGACCCCCCACCTGACTGCCTGCGTGTCCTCCTGTAGGGCAGGTTCCCCTCCAGCAGCAGAGGGAGGCTCTTCCTAGCCTTCTCAGGCGTGTACAACAACAACTCTGGAGGTTCTGCAGGGACAAACAGAACCATGTTCACAGTCAGGATACAACAGGTAGAGGCTGCACTACGGTGTGTCTGCAGGGACAAACAGAACCATGTTCACAGTCAGGATACAACAGGTAGAGGCTGCACTACGGTGTGTCTGCAGGGACAAACAGAACCATTTTCACAGTCAGGATACAACAGGTAGAGGCTGCACTACGGTGTGTCTGCAGGGACAAACAGAACCACGTTCACAGTCAGGATACAACAGGTAGAGGCTGCACTACGGTGTATCTGCAGGGACAAACAGAACCACGTTCACAGTCAGGATACAACAGGTAGAGGCTGCACTACGGTGTGTCTGCAGGGACAAACAGAACCGCGTTCGCCGCAGTCAGGATAAAGTATGGTGGGTCTGGAGGGACAAACACAACCAACAATCCTCAGTTGTAAGGAAACAGAGAGGCTGGACTTGAACAACACGAGGGCTGTGTCGGAAATGCAATCAACTGATTGGGTCTGTGAGCAAGGACAGGGAACCTGTGGTGACATAGATTCGTCCCTCTGTCTGGCTTCTGGAGACTCTGTAATATAGACTCTATATTACAGGAGACATGGTCAGTCCACTGATGATGTCACAGTTGCATCACAAGCATCGCAGTTACCTGATTGGCGCCTGCCTCTGTGGTAATTGTGGATGTCGTCCAATCGCTGAGAGCCCGAGGATTTTTTCTGATTATCCTTGGTCAAACTGAGGTGCTGCAACACACAGATTTCCCCCTCTAAATTGCGTGTCTGTTTATGCCATGTTTTGGGCTGTGGTTAGGGGTTGTAGGTGCACAGTAAAGACAAGTGAGACAGGTCGTTGCTTGTTGTGTTACTCACATTGACAGAAAGGAGTCCCCAAGGACCTGCCTTGCCTGAAAAACACAAGTAAGTAATAACTGAAATTTTAAAAATTAGGCCAAATAAAGGAATGTACATGATCTTAGTCGAGTGCATACACTCTCTCTCTCGTTAAGCCGTCTCTATCTAGTGAAAAAATGCAGAATTCACACAGAACAGTGAAACTGCCTGTGTTGACCTCATCCCACCACTAGTGGCAGCTAAGCCAGCCGACTCATCAGGATGGTTCTCCACGATCAGCCTCTTGAGGTAGTGCAGCCACAAACGCTTCTCTTCCTGGTTCTTGGCCTGGGGGGGAGGGGAGAGGGAGGGAAGGGGAGAGCAGGAGAGGGGGGGGGGCAGGGAAGAGAAAGGAGGCGGTGGGTGGTTAGGACAGAAGAGGCAGTGAAGGAAAGTGACTGCTGACCTGATTCTATCTGGTGAGACGACAGGGTGTTGCTTCTCACCTGGACTATGTGCAGCTGTTTGGGGATGGTCTGGTCTGACACTTTGAAACACAGAGGATCCTTCATGCTCTCCACCAGCAAGAGGTTACAGCACTGCAGCATGGAGAGAGGATGGAGGGAGGAGAGAAGAGAGGAAGGAGAGGAGGAAAGGATGGAGAGAAGAGGATGGAGAGAAGAGGAAGGAGAGGAGGAAAGGATGGAGAGAAGAGAGGATGGAGAGGAGGAAAGGATGGAGAGAAGAGAGGATGGAGAGAAGAGGATGGAGAGGAGGAAAGGATGGAGAGAAGAGAGGATGGAGAGAAGAGGATGGAGAGGAGGAAAGGATGGAGAGAAGAGAGGATGGAGAGAAGAGGATGGAGAGGAGGAAAGGATGGAGAGAAGAGAGGATGGAGAGAAGAGGATGGAGAGGAGGAAAGGATGGAGAGAAGAGAGGATGGAGAGAAGAGGATGGAGAGGAGGAAAGGATGGAGAGAAGAGAGGATGGAGAGAAGAGAGGATGGAGAGGAGGAAAGGATGGAGAGAAGAGAGGATGGAGAGAAGAGGATGGAGAGGAGGAAAGGATGGAGAGAAGAGAGGATGGAGAGAAGAGGATGGAGAGGAGGAAAGGATGGAGAGAAGAGAGGATGGAGAGAAGAGGATGGAGAGGAGGAAAGGATGGAGAGAAGAGAGGATGGAGAGAAGAGGATGGAGAGGAGGAAAGGATGGAGAGAAGAGAGGATGGAGAGAAGAGGATGGAGAGGAGGAAAGGATGGAGAGAAGAGAGGATGGAGAGAAGAGGATGGAGAGGAGGAAAGGATGGAGAGAAGAGAGATGGAGAGAAGAGGATGGAGAGGAGGAAAGGATGGAGAGAAGAGAGATGGAGAGAAGAGGATGGAGAGGAGGAAGGATGGAGAGAAGAGAGGATGGAGAGAAGAGAGGAGGAGAGAAGAGGATGGAGAGGAGGAGAGGATGGAGAGAAGAGAGGAGGAGAGAAGAGAGGGAGGAGAGAAGAGGATGGTGAGGAGGAGAGGATGGAGAGAAGAGAGGAGGAGAGAAGAGGATGGAGAGGAGGAGAGGATGGAGAGAAGAGAGGATGGAGAGAAGAGAGGAGGAGAGAAGAGGATGGAGAGGAGGAGAGGATGGAGAGAAGAGAGGAGGAGAGAAGAGAGGAGGAGAGAAGAGGATGGTGAGGAGGAGAGGATGGAGAGAAGAGAGGAGGAGAGAAGAGGATGGAGAGGAGGAGAGGATGAAGAGGACGAGAGGATGGAGAGAAGGAGAGGAGGAGAGAAGAGGATGGAGAGGAGAGGATGGAGAGAAGAGAGGAGGAGAGAAGAGAGGAGGAGAGAAGAGGATGGAGAGGAGGAAGAGGATGGAGAGAAGAGAGGAGGAGAGAAAAGAGGAGGAGAGAAAGAGAGGATGGAGAGAAGAGAGGAGGAGAGAAGAGGATGGAGAGGAGGAAAAGATGGAGAGAAGAGAGGATGGAGAGAAGAGAGGAGGGAGAGAAGAGGATGGAGAGGAGGAGAGGATGGAGAGAAGAGAGGATGAAGAGGATAGTGAGGAGGAGAGGATGGAAGAGAAGAGGATGGAGAGGAGGAGAGGATGGAGAGAAGAGAGGATGAAGAGGATGGAGAGGATGGAGAAAAGAGAGGAGAGAAAAAGAGGAGGAGAGAAAGAGAGGATGGAGAGAAGAGAGGATTTGGAGAGGGGAGAGGGGAGAGAGGAGGAGAGAAGATGGAGGAATAGAGGAGGAGAGAAGACAGGAGAGAGGAGACCAGTTATCCACATCCTGGATGAAGTTATAGGGTCAATGATGATCTCATTACAGGAACCTAACAGCCCTCACACCTCTCTCCCCCATTTGTACTAGAATGGAATATTTTGTCTTGCGCGATAAACAATAATTGAATCGTCATGAACATACTCTGTAACTTAAATTCCGACTGACTTCCTGTTCAGTTCTGTGGTAACTCACAAATATGTGTGTGCTGTAGACAAAGTGATC
>NC_085028.1:16819380-16864380 GCF_963692335.1 Osmerus eperlanus
AGGGATGGGGCTAGGGCTGGGCAGGGATGGGGCAGGGATCGGGCAGGGCTGCTACCACACCTGACCGTAACTCTGTTGTTGGTTTAGGCATAAGGTCAGCCGTTTTATTAACCCTAACCCTAATTTTTGAATTTAGGTTAGGGTTAGACTTAGGATCGGGTTATGGCTATCACTAATGCTGATCCTGACTCTGCTACACACCTGACCGTAACTCTGTTGTTGGTTTAGGCATAAGGTCAGCCGTTTTCCTAACCCTAACCCTAATTTTTGAATTTAGGGTTAGATTCAGAGATAGGGCTATAACTCAGGGACATGCACAGGTACAAGCTATTGTTTCCCGGGCAACAGCCCATTTGCCTATTAAATGAATAAAATAAATTGTGGCTACGTCAATACGATAAGCCCATCATTAGTTAAGTTAAATTAAATTGCGATATTATCCAGTTCTGTGTTCATTTATTTTGCCACCATAACGTCAGTGTTGCCCTCTGCCCCCAGTCACATGACATTGTCACATGACACTGTCACATGACATTGTTTGTATTCTCACGCCGGTGCACTGCGAGTGAAGGAGAATGAAAACTCTTCCACACGTGACTTTTTGAAGTAATGGAGATAATGTTGATCTCTTTTTTCATGTTAGAGCAATAGCCCCTCCAAACGTCTGTGCACGTCCCTGCTATAACCAGAGGTGTCAAAAGTATTCACATTCATTACTCAAGTATAAGTATAGATACTAGGGTTTAAAAATACTTCTGTAGAAGTGAAGTATCAATTCAAACTTTTTACTCAGGTAAAGGATAAAAGTACTGGTTTCAAAACTACTTAAAGTATAAAAGTAAAAGTAGTAAGGGGAAAAATTGCCATTAAGGACAAAAGCTTAGGCACTGGGGTTTATAATGCACGACCCACCTCCCCCAAAAAACATTTTTCCAAAGGCCATAATGACTTGTTATATTGAAATGTTGTTGGTTTAGTGTTAAGGTGAGCCGTTTGAGCCCTAACCCTTTGAATTTAGGGTTAGACTTAGGATTGGGTTATGGCTATCACTAATGCTGATCCTGACTCTGCTACCACACCTGACCGTAACTCTGTTGTTGGTTTAGGCATAAGGTCAGCCGTTTTCCTAACCCTAACCCTAATTTTTGAATTTAGGGTTATGGTTAGACTTAGGGATTGGGTTATGGCTATCACTAATGCTGATCCTGACTCTGCTACCACACCTGACCGTAACTCTGTTGTTCTCTTCATTGGCCCTCTGCTGGTCCCATGTTATCGGAGGTGTGCGTGGTTGCCGTGACTACCAGGACACGGCTCCGGGTGGACAGCACTGGGGACAGCGTGACAGGTAGGTCACGGGGTCAATGCAGGGAGTCATGTTTCACAACCTGTAAGATCCCGCCCCCTTACACCCCACGCACTGACACATCTCTCTCACACAGTATCTGCTTTTAACACACACACAACCAAGAGTGGAAACATTTCCTGTGATGGTGCCACCTGTAGAACAGCTGTGGTCAGTCAGACCTAGCATCTCTGTCTCTCTCTCTCTCTCTCTCTCTCTCTCTCTCTTCTCTCTCTCTCTCTCTCTCTCTCTCTCTCTCTCTCTCTCTCTCTCTCTCTCTGACACACACACTCACCCTCTCCACGAAGCATTCTGCGATGGCGGCCGCATGGTGGCTTCTCTCCAGGTCCTCCAGAAGGTCACTGTGAATTCACAGAGGTCATAGGTCAGCTGGAGGTCAAAGGTCATTCTCCACTAGGTCACCAGTCAGACAAGGTCAACATACATCTGAAAATACATCACAGGGATACAGGGGGTGCATCTCCAGTCAGCCATGCAGCCCTGCATCCCTGCAGCCGTGGGGCCCTGCATCTCCAGTCAGCCCTGCAGCCCGTGCAGACCTGCAGACCTACAGCCCTGCAAACCTGCAGCCTTGCAGCCCTGCCGCTGCTATAGACAACTCTCCCGAGAGAACCCCAAATCCCCTTCCTCCATTTCTCTCTCCCTCATCCCTCCCTCTCTTGCACCCCATCCCCTCAGCCTGGGTCTGTCCAACCCTCCCTCCCTCCAGAACCGTCTCCCAAACACACACAGATGGGAAACATCTCAGCTTGGCCTCGCATCAACCTGCTACACACACACACACATATACAGTTTACACACACACACACACGTATACAGTTTACAAACACACACACACACACGTATACAGTTTACAAACACTAACACACGTAAACAGTATACACATACACACACTGGTCTCCTGCCATTTCTATCTCCGTAGCGACATAAACTCTCTCCAGGAACCTGTAATCTTTGATTAACATCTCTCTTTATGGAGACGAGGAGGAGAGAGATGACTGGAGGATAGAGATGAGGAGAGAGGAGAGAGGGAGAGCAGAGGGAGGAGAGGAGAGAGGGAGATCAGAGGGAGGAGAGGAGAGAGGGAGAGCAGAGGGAGGAGAGGAGGAGAGCAGAGGGAGAAGAGGAGAGAGAGAGAGCAGAGGAGAGGGGGAGAGCAGAGGGAGGAGAGGAGAGAGGGAGAGCAGAGGAGAGAGGGAGAGCAGAGGAGGAGAGGAAAGGGGGAGAGGAGAGAGGGAGAGCAGAGGGAGGAGAGGAGAGAGGGAGAGCAGAGGAGAGCAGAGGGAGGAGAGGAGAGGGGGAGAGCAGAGGAGAGAGCAGAGGGAGGAGAGGGCGAGAGCAGAGGGAGTGATTACTGTGCTGAGCTCCAGGATCATGAATCACCTGGAAACAGCCGCTCTCCTAGACTAAGGAGAAGGAACAGGCAGGAACAGGGACTCAGGGGGAGGAAGATGGAGAGAGACGAGGAAATGGGGAGAAGGAAGGAGAGGTGGAGAAATGGTAGGGAGGGAAGAAAGGGGAGAGGGAGGGAGGGATGGAGGGGAGGGCTGGAGGGAGGGAGAGCTTATGGAGTTTCCTTTTTGGACAGCATGAGTGGTGATAGTGAAATGGATCACATTCCTCTAGGACTGGGGGGGAGGTAGGGAGGGGGGGGGAGTGAGTGTCATGTCTGTCTGGTGGTTGTAGAAGCATCTCTGCAGGGACAGTGAGGCCAGCCCTTACATTCCTCTACAAGGGTGTCTGTCTCTCTATATGTCTCCCTCTCTCTCTCTTTCTCTCTCTCTCTATATCTCTCTCTCTCACACACACAGCCCCTTATCTGAGGTTAAGCCCCAGCATTCTTTGACCATGAGCTGAAACCGAGGATGCACCCTTTAGTGCACCCAAAACCCTGAGGTCGCATCTCACCACTCCACACACACACACACACACACACACACACAGAGCACACACACACACACAGAGCACAGCCTCTGCTAGTTAGCAGAACCCAAGGGTCCGGAGAGTCTGGAACCTGTGGAGCCACTGGACTGGCTCCCTCCCTCACCCATCCCTCCCTCACCCATCCCTCCCTCCCTCACCCATCCCTTCCTCCCCCCTCCTCTTCCGAGGGAAAACAGAGAGACACCAGTGGATCTCCTTCATGTGGCCGAGGGGAAAACCACAGACCTCTATACTTCTGCTGACCATCCCTCCCTCCTCTCTCTCTCTCTCTCTCTCTCTCTCTCTCTCTCTCTCTCTCTCTCATCTCTCTCTCTCTCTCTCTCTCTCTCTCTTCTCTCTCTCTCTCTCTCTCTCTCTCTCTCTCTCTCTCTCCCCGTTCTCGTCACCCCACCTCCCCTCCTCCCGCTCGTCCCCAGAGCCAAGTCGTGTTCTGCGGGTGGACAGATGGGCAGCGGTCCTCATTAGGGGTTAGAGGGGAAGCTGCAGGGAATTATGGGTGGTTTCAGTCCAGCGACCGCAAAGCTGAGCATAGCTGCGCTGGACTGGTGAAGGATGGAGGACAAGAGAGTACAGAGAGAGAGGTGAGAGAGAAAGAGAAGAGAGAAATAGAGAGAGAGGGGGGAAGAAAGAGGAGAGAGGACAGAGAGAGAGGAGAGAGAGAACAAGAAAGGAGAGGGAACTAGGAGAAAGAGAGACTAGTGTTGTTTTTATTTTTGAGGGTCTTAATAAAGAGCATCAAAAGTCTCTTTATCTCTCCATCTCTCAGACACACATTCCTGTTTGTTGTTCTTAGATATATCTGAGGTCCAGCAACAGCAGAGGGGTGTTACTCTGATTCTATCTCCGGCTGAGGGCACAATGTTTCTCTAAGTCAGGGTGATATACACTGGGTGGACACGATGGCATTCCAGCTATGCTCATTTGATACCCTGCAGATACATGGATGAGAGGGAGAAGCTCTTTCTCTCTCTGCCCCTCCCTCCCTCTCTCCCTCTCTCTCATAACTCACTAAAGTTACAACTTCAGACAGAGACACAGTCACCTGCCAGCCGAAAGGAACACTCCCTCGCTTTTCTCTTTTTATTTCTTTCATTCTTTCCATCCACCCCCCCTCCTCCTCCTTGTTTAAGCTGGGTCATCATTTCCCTGTTTAGTCTGTCTGTCTCTTTGTCTCTTTTTCTTCCTTTGTTCACCTCTTCCTCTCCTCCCTCTCTCCTGCTTCTCCCTCTCTCCTGCTGAGGGCTCTCCCTCCCTCTCTCCCTCCCTCTCTCCTGCTGAGGGATCTCTCCCTCCCTCTCTCCTGCTGAGGGCTCTCTGGGGTCTGCAGATGAAACCAGTCTCACCTCTCATGTCTTGTTTATACAGTAGGAGCTGAAGACCAGATCTGGACTGAACAGTAAAATATGTCTAGCTTCTAGGGTGCGTTTGATTTAGGTGTCTCGGTTGGAAAACATTGCAGGAAAGTATCAGGAGGCCGGACTCTGCCTGGACAGCCAAACCAGACACATCAAACACACACAAAGGCATCTACAGATCGAAAATATCTGACACATTGCTTCTGGGGCTGGGGTGTGGAGGTCTTAGACCTGCCAGTGTACACAGGGGTGAGGGGTGTGTGTGTGTGTGTATCTTGGGGAGAACATCAGCTTAGCGAGAGGGGGCGTCCTCTGTGTGACATCATGGAGGGCACGACCCCAGCCAGGCATGTATGGGTCACACCGGGGTCAAAGCGGCACCTAAATCACACATCTCTCCATCTTCCTCTCCCTCCCTCTGTCTCTGTTTTTCTCTCTTCTTCTCAGTACCTCTCTCTCACCCTCTCTGTCTCTCCCTCTCTCATCCTCGCTCCCCCTCATCATCTCCATCCCCCTCTCTTTCTCTCCCTCTCTCGGGTCCCCAGGCCAACATCACTTGTACAGTTCGAGTCCAGAGAGAGGGGAACAACACTGTACCAGGAAACCAAACCTTGAGTGATGGGCTCTCAGAGGCAGACCTCCCAGTACAGCCCCCACGTTCCCCTGTCTGTTCCCCTGTCTGTTCCCCTGTCTGTTCCCCTGTCTGTTCCCCTGTCTGTTCCCCTGTCTGTTCCCCTGTCTGTTCCCCTGTCTGTTCCCCTGTCTGTTCCCCTGTCCGTTCCCCTGTCTGTTCCCCTGTCCGTTCCCCTGTCCGTTCCCCTGTCTGTTCCACGGTTCTATCTAGAACGCTTCTGTGGGTCTTAGGTCTGCTGCTATCAGCCCTTTGAGCTTTAGCTGCTATCTTATTCTCTTCCATTTACATTGCATTTACATTTAGTCAAGTAGGGTAAAGTGCCTTTCCCAAGGACACAACGTCATTTTTGCACAACAGGGAATCGAACCGGCAACCTTCTGATTAGTAGCTTGATTCCCTAACCGCTCAGCCATCTGACTCCATCTCTTCCATCTCATCGCAGGTGTGTGTGTACGTGTGTATGTATGTGTGTGTGTGTACGTGTGTGTGTATGTATGTACGTGTGTGTGTGTGTACGTGTGTGTCTGTGTACGTGTGTGTGTATGTCTGTGTGATTGTGTGTGTGTGTGATTGTGTGTGTCTGTGTGTGTGCGTGTGTGTATGTGTGTGTCTGTGTGTGTGTGCGTGTGTGTATGTGTGTGTCTGTGTGTGTGTGCGTGTGTGTGTGTGTGCGTGTGTGTATGTGTGTCTGTGTGTGTGTATGTGTGTGTGTATGTGTGTCTGTGTGTGTGTATGTGTGTGTGTGTCTGTGTGTGTGTGTGTATGTGTGTCTGTGTGTGTGTGTATGTGTGTGTGCGTGTGTGTATGTGTGTCTGTGTGTGTGTATGTGTGTGTGTGTGCGTGTGTGTATGTGTGTCTGTGTGTGTGTATGTGTGTGTGTGTGTGTGTGTGTGTGTGTGTGTATGTGTGTCTGTGTGTGTGTGTGTGTACGTGTGTGTGTCTGGCTCCCTACCAGGTTTCTTGCTAGCCGGATACTAGAGATAAATCACACAGCTTAAACAATGCATTTAAACATTCTCATGCGAAGTAGTTAAATCTCTCTCCCTCTCTCTCTCCCTCTCTCCCTCTCTTCTTCCCTGCCTCGTTCTGTCCTCAACTGCCTCGCTGATCCAGTCTGTCTGGCTCTTAACAAGAGATGTGGAACTGAGGAGAGAAGAGGGAGGGAGGGAGGGAGGGGGGCAAGGAGGGAGAGAGGGGAAGAGAGGGGGTGACAAGAGGGAGGGAGGAGGAAAAGGGGAGGAAAAAATAAGAGAATAGAAGATTAGGGAGGAGAGAAGAAACAAAAGGAGAAGAGAGGAGAAGAAGAGAAGAGAGCAGAAGAGAAGAGAGGAGGAGAGGAGAGGAGAAGAGGAGGAGAGGAGAAGAGAAGAGGAGGAGAGGAGGAGAGGAGAAGAGAGGAGGAGAGGAGAAGAGAGGAGGAGAGGAGATGGGCAGAGATCTTCCGTTGTCTGCTGAGTCATCTTGATAAGCTCAGCCCTGACTAATCTATCTCCTCTGTCTCTCTGGCTCCACAAGTTATGTCTGTCCCAAGATAATCCTTGCTAACACATGATCGAGTGTGTTAACAGAAGTGGTAGGAGTCATTCCGTAACAGTAACATATTTACGCTGAAAGTATTGCTCAAGTGGAGTACAAATACTTTTCTATTCAACACAGACAAGTTGCAAAACCTCTGATCCAAAAACCATTAGATCTCAAAATCCAATCTCTTTTAGAATAGAAAAGAATTGAAAGGACAGCATTTCTATTTCTTTAAGTCACAAAGCCTTTCCCTGCCCGCTAAGATGAGGATAAGAAGCCCGCTGCTCTGCTTCAACAGAGCCTGTCCTGTCCAGCTGCTGACAACTGCACACTCACTGTCTGTGTGTGTGTGTCTTTCTGTCTGTCTGCTTGGCAGTGTGTGTCTCTTCCACCTCCACAAGGCCGTGTCCACCCAGGCCGCCGGCAGCGTGTGGCCCAGCAGAGGCCCCCCGTCCCTGGGTAAAGTTCCTCGGTATGTTGGGCCCCAGCCTGGAGGAACCAGCTCCGTGCCAAGAAAGTAGACATAACAAGCCCTGCGTGGATACAGGGGCTGCATACCACAGCGATGAGGGGATGAGATTTAGGAAAAGGCAGAACAAGAAAAGGAGGAGGAAAGGGTTTCTTTTTCCCTGCTTAGTGAAGCAAAGAGGGGATTAAAATGAGGTCAACCTTATTCTCTCCTTCGATGAAATGTAGGCTACTTACAGCCAAGCGACAATGAGGGAGGTAGAGGGGGAGGGAGGGAGGGAGAAGGGGAGGGAGGGAGGGAAGGAAGGGGGAAAGGGGGGAGGGAGGGAAAAGCAGGGCCGAGATGGAACTGACTGATTATCTCTCGTTTTCCGCGTTATAAACTAATCTAATTTAGGGGTCTGACCCCACAGTGATGGGAAGGGTGGGGAGGGGGCTTAATCCCATACAATGACGCACTGTAGTTACACTATACATTGCTACCCAGAGCAACACAACCTACACATGCTCTTACTTTCCTAAAAACACAAACTGTCCCTCTCTCTCCCTCTTCCTCTCCCTCTCTCTGACGCACACACACAAATACACTATCACTATGCACAGTGAGGCCATTTCCCTTGAGAACCAGAGGCAGGAAGCCATGTTGGTCCAGAGCAGAGGAGGGGGAGGGAGGGAGGGAGAGGGAGGGGGGTCTCAGTAACGTTGGAGAGATGACAGGGAACCAGGAGGGTGTGTGTGTGACTTGGCATAAACGCAGAGAGACTAAAGTGTGAAAACATTCTCAGTGTGTGTGTGTGTGTGTGTGTGTGGGGGGGGGGGGGGGGGGGCGATGAGGAAATATGAAAAATATGAACAGAGCTCTTCCCAGGACCTTTATGAAACGAAACGGTCCGAACTCAAACACTTTCCACACACACACACACATCCCTCCTATCTCTGCAGCACACTCAGGACAGCTCGTCTGAATGATGGATACCTTTCATCAACAGCGTCTCTCCCCAAGTCAAACACACAGAGCACGCACCACAACACTCCGCCGATGACCCCTAGCGCTGCGGAGGTATGGTAATTACAGCTAGAGTCAACACCGACAGGCTGCTCCAGTGCCTGTGGCCAGCCTGGAGCCTGGAGGCTGGAGGGCCCACTGGAAGCCTCAGGAGCTGCTAAGTGGCTTCCAGGAAACCTCGACACTCCTTTTAGTGTTAAGTATCAACAGTAGGGGAGGAGAGGTGGAGAGAGAGAGAGAGAGAGAGAGAGAGAGAGAGAGAGAGAGAGAGAGAGAGAGAGAGAGAGAGAGAGAGAGAGAGAGAGAGAGAGAGAGGGAGAGAGAAAAGTAGGATGCAACTGTGACCTGAACATGATATCCAATCTATAATCAAGCTCTATGAGAGGCCGTCTAGGACAAAATTCCTGAAAGACTTGCTCCTCCACATGCACTCATCACTTGTGCTACCCCATGAAACAGTCACAGACATTCACTCATCAGTTTTTCTTAAGCACTGTTATACTGATCATGCCAATGCACATCCTGGGGCTCTCGTACCTTCTGGATGTCCTCTTGGCCTGACAATGGATGCGTCCGGCTGATAGTTGGGTGTATGTTTGGATGTGAGCGGAGGAGCATACCTGTTGAACTCGTAGATGTCCTCGATGTTGCAGAAGAGGGTGCTGACCTCATCCGCTTTCAAAGGCAGGTCTCCACAGTCTATGATACAGCCCAGGTAGTCCTGGTAAAGAGAGAGGAAGAGAGGGAGAAAGGGAGAGAGAGGGAGAGAGGGAGCGAGAGAGAATGAGAGTAGAATATTGAAATTATTTTTCATTGTCAACATCCTTGCCGCTACATTCCCTCACCAAAATCTCTCAAAAACATGATTTACACATTTATACAATTTCGAAGAATCAAATAACATTTTCAGTTTATGTGAAAGTGGGAAGTTATTGTGGGCTAATGAAGCTAGGAGATTGGACCTTCAGTTCTCCTTAACCCCTCTTACATTAGCGTTATGATAAGTGTGAAGTTAATGACATGCCTTATCTAATTTTAGCCGTGTGCGGAGTTACGAACAATCTTATCTATGTTAGCTGTATGCTAGGTGCGAAGAGTTGCTAACAACCCTCAGGACCTATCCGTTTTTCTCTAGCTGTGTGTACAGTAAGACACAGATAGGTGTGTGGAGTTGCTAAACACATCTTATCTATGATAGCGTATCAGTTACCTTCATAGCTATCTCCATTATCTAACATCGCCAGAACTAGGCTATATCATATTTCTCACGGGCCCATCAATCTAAAACGGCGTCAGCAGACTTCCTGAGTGTAGAGCCTAAGGGAATCCTCTGATCTGATAGGACACACACGTTGCTAACTGATACCGGTGAACGAAGGAAAAACAGACATATTTTATGTAGACATACAGACTTTAAGGAGTCTGCTGTTAAACGTGGACTGTGTGCAGACGATGAACTTGAAAACACGAACACGTACGCCCCCGACATCGGCTTGCATGGTATCGTACGATATTGTACAAGAGAAGGCAGCGTTTATTTTCTAGCAGTGCCCTCGTCGGTGTAATAACACACTTTGAGAAACCAACAGACACCACAGTAGAAACCACAGACCATTTGAAACCAGAATAGAATAGATCAGTCTCCAGGGAGGGTGTCGCATAAGGCCTGACGTTGTTCAGCGCTAGCATTACACAGCAATGTAATCATGTACTCATTTAATTAGCATAGCCTACGCTTTTATCCAAAATAGGAGGGATTTGAATCTGCAACTTCTTGATCTGAAGTCAAATGCTCTAACCACTGAACTTTACCCTTCCCTTCGGGGTTAAAGACACTGAAGTATACAGCCTGGCCCACCCAGAGTAGCCAACAATTAAATAACACACAAAGAGGCCCGAAATAAAAGTGACCGAAACTCAACCATGAAAACAAACTAGAGTAAATATATAAACAGAACAAAGCCTATGGGAGAGCGGGTTTGAAGAAGGGTCCATACACGGGACTGCACACACACACACACACACACACCATCCTGACTGCTGTAGGGTGCATTCCTGAAGGGAAAAATGTAAAAAGAAAAAAAAAGTGGTGTTTGTTTCCCGAGCCACTGGAGTTCTGAGGCAAACAGGCCGCAAAGTTGTGTGTGTGCACGTGTGTTCGACAAAACAAGGCGGAAAAATGGAGGCCTCGCCACATTCATCACCTTTTAAAGGCAAGGGGGAAGAATGGCACTGTAATTACTGTAGATTTACAGGCAGTCACGGCCTGGCAAAAATTCCCATCATGCACACACCCACAAACACCAGCACACACACACACAGACACACACACACACACATATACCCTCTGGTAGGCAAGGTGTGGGATGAGTGATAAATGACACAGTCACAGTCTCTTTCTCTATCCCAATCTGTCTTTATTTCTAATTCACTCTCTCTTTCTTTCCCTCTCTCTATCCCTCCCTCTTTCTCTTCCTCTCCTTCTCTCTCCCCCTTCTCTCCCTCAGACAACCTATAATGGAAGAAAAGAAATAGAAAGCAGATATGCATATGGGTTAGAGAAAATGATTACTACATAAGAAAGAACGCGAAAGAACGAAAGAATGAGTGAAGTAGCAGCAGGTCGGATCTCTTTGTCTGAGAAAGTAGGTCATGGTTTGTAGAGAGAGGGAGTGAGACAGAGAGGAGGGTGTCCCAGTATACTGTGGAGGCCCCTGCGTCCCCCTTCCTCTCCTCCATCTTCCCCTCCACCCCTCCCCTCGTCTGCCCTCCCTCCTCCCCTCCTGAGCCCCAGAAAGTGGGACCCTGCCTAGTATACTGAACCCCAAACTCCCCCCATATTTCCTGTCCTGTTTGGCAGACGTACAGCGCAGAGGGGGAAAGGGGTCTTCTCGTTTTTGTTTTTTTCCCCCCCTTTTCTCCTTCTCTCTCTCGCTCTCTCTCACCATACTGTAAACTGCACACTTAAAAAGTCTGCATGCAAACTTGCAATCAAACTCACGTAAGCTCCCATTTCTCTTACGGACACGCACACACGTTCATCCTTGGTTCCTAATACTGTACCTCTAACTGACATCATCTTTCTCTGTGCTCTATTAAAACCAGCTTCCCATAATATCTGCAGAAGCCACTATGAGGCTCTGGTGTCGTACGAGCTAGCTGGCTCACCTCACACACACAGACACACACACACACAGCTAACAACATCTCCCCAAGTCAGCACTCTGGCTCTGCCAACACTCACACACACACACCAGCCACAGATTGGTAAAACAGACACGCTCTGGCCTAAATCCTTTCCTGCTGCAGAAAACTAATTTATAGTCATCTGATCTGTGCTGGATCTGTGAGCTGGCCAGGCCAGTCAACCCCCCTCTCTTCACTGCCTCCACGCAGCCAGGCTTCAGAGGGTCGAGGCCGACACACAGAACACAGCTAACATTTCAGGCATTCTAGGACATCAAACCCACTTCTCCGATCATGTTCTGTCCTGGAGACTCGGGCCAAACTCTCTTTCTTTCAAACTCTTTTCTTTCTTCCTCTGAGGTTGTCTTGCTGTTCATCTCATCCCTCTCCTCTCCTTCTCTCCTTCCATCCTAGTTGTCCCTCTCTGTGCGTCTTCAGTCACTTTCACAACCACCTGTTGATCTCCACCTGCTAACAGACATTCCCTCAACATCAGAGCAACCGCAACCCTCCCTCTTTCCCCTTCCCTCTTTCTCTATCTCTCTCCCTCTATCCCTCTCCCTCCCTCTTTTTCTCTTTTTCCATCCCTCCATCTCTCTTTCTGTCTCCTTCCAGCCCTATAGCTCTCCAGTGTTTGTGGATATCACATCCTTGTCATTTCCTGTCTATCTTCGCAACTACTTCCTGTCTGTCTATCAGTCGTGGGGGAGACTCCTGACTGACTGACTGTTTGATTGATTGTTTTGACAGACTTTTTTGACAGACTACTACCCTATCTGGAGGGTCACAGTTAAACCTTGGACGACTGTCGGTTTCCACGGGAACATGATGACTGTGATGACAACCCCTCAACAGTCACCCTCTGTTCCTGCTCAAAGTAATCTTCTCTGCTTGGGTGTGTGTGTGTGTGCGTGCCTTTGCACGTGTGTGTGTGTCTGTGTGTGTCTGTGTGTGTGTGCCTGTGTGCCTGTGTGCCTGTGTGTGTGTGTGTGTGTGTGTGCCTGTGTGCCTGTGTGTGTGTCTGTGTGTGTGTGCCTGTGTGCCTGTGTGTGTGTGTGTGTGTGTGTCTGTGTGTGTCTGTGTGTGTGTGCCTGTGTGCCTGTGTGCCTGTGTGTGTGTGTGTGTGTGTGTGTGTGTGTGTGTGTGTGTGTGTGTGTGTGTAGTCAATAACAGCCTCCACATTGTGCAGGGGCCAGCTGACCCTGCCTGTGAAGAGTGTGAAACATCCTTTTGAAGTAACGGCCTGAATTTATTGCTGCTTTCATCCTCTGCCATGCCCTCTCCTCCATCCCTCCATCCCTCCACTCCGGAGTGGAGCGGAGGGGGGGAGGAGGGCATGGAGAATAGATGGTCATTGAGAGAGGGTGGGAGGAATGGATGAAAGCATTGTCAGCATTCTGAAGATGTAGAAAGTAGAAGGGGAATCTGAGCTCAACTTTACAATCAGTCACTCAGTACTGTCTATATAAGGTAAAGCTAGCACCTGATGGAGGTGTCGTGGTGTTGTGTGAGTGTGTGTGTGTGTGTGTGTGTGTGTGAGAGAGTGTAAGGAGGGCAGCAGGAATGGAGGGGGGCTGGGGATTTACTAGCCACACAACACAGACACACCCACTCACACAACACACCAACACAGACCCTCCCTCACCTCCACAATGCTCTTCAGGTCTCTGACGTAGGCCTGCTCTGTCTCCACGATCTCCAGCGCCACCCTCTCCAGCCGAGACAGTTTGGGCGTGGCTGGGGGCGTGGCCACCAGTCCCGCCGCTAAGGCCCCGGCTCCGCCCCCTCCGGCCCCGGTCTGGGTGAGAGGGGTGAGGTCCAGGCTGATGTCGGAGCCGTTGCGCTGGGGCGGGGAGGGGTAAGCGGGCAGGGCTCCGTACGGCAGCGAGGAGGAGGAGGAAGAGGAGTGTCCGTCCTGCAGGGAGGCGGAGCTTGCGGAGGAGCTGAGGCTGGCGGCACGGTCGCTGTCAGAGCACACGGTGTTGACGGACGTGCAGCTGCCGCGGGACGCTCTCTCCGACGACGCCATCCGACCCACAATGCCGCTCAGAGAGGACACGGAGGAGGGGCGCTTGGCAGCTGGGGGGGGGGAGGAGAGGAGGGGGGGAGATCAGGAGAGGTAGAAAGGGGGAGTTGAGAAGTAGAAAAGAGAGGAAGGCAGGTAAGGGAGAAGGGAAAGGAGAGAGGGAGGGAGAGGATGTGAAGAAGACAAGGTCAGTGTCAACATACCTGAAGACTAAAACACAATCACCTAGGACTGTTGCTGTCTAATTACAGCCCTATAGGTTGTAACTAGATCTTCCTTTCTCTCTTTGGCTCCATCCCTCTTTCACCCCCTCTCTCTTTCTCTCTCTCCCCCTCCCTCCCCCTCTCTCTCCTGTGTTTAAAACATAAGTTCAAATTATTGGCTCAGTCTGCCAAAGGAGTTTCAGAAATAGGTTAACGACACAGGTGCCAGAAACTTCCACCTCCCCCAGGGAACGTCTTGGGCCAGGTTCTACCGGGGTCTACCTCAGGACCCGGGCCAGACTCGCAGAACCACCGCCCTGGGAGCGGTCATCAGGCGAGACAGAACCAACTCTCCGCCAGAACGTCCAGATCGCCGGGGTCTCACAGAACAGAGATTCGCGGAACAGCAGGCCAGCACTCCTAACTGACAGGATCAAAGGAAAGGTTCTCATGGAATGGAACACAGAGGTCCAACAGAACCAAGGGCCGAGCCAGGAACCTTTCACAGCGACCTGGGCTTGTTTGTAGGAGCTGGTGGGGAGATGGACAGGGAGAGGGCCTCATGCTGACAGTAGAACTCTGAGCTCTAACCACAGCTCTGCAGCCTTCTGACACACAGGAAACCAGCCGTGTCAAGCTCAAGTCAGATTACCAGAGTATATCGTGTTTTTGTTCTTCAAAACATTCGCAACCCGCCACAACACCTTTGTGTTTTCGTACCCCCGAGGCCGGGGGCAGACAGGAAGTAGAAAAACACAACTTCCTTTGTGTCTAGAAGTTGATTGGACATGCCAGAGGTGACGGTGTGACCTATGGAGTGTGGCAGGGGTCAAGCTAGGGGTCCCTCACACCTGCACTACAGCCAGCCCTCCAACCAGTCACATTGTGTGCCAAATCACACAGGGCTTTGGGGGAAAAAAGTGAAAACTTAACAGACTTAAATCTATAAACAATAAAACCACAAGTCAATGCTTATTGTTCGAAGTATAGTTTGGGAGAATTCCTAAACTATAAGATTGAATGCCTGGCATGGTTGGACCTAACACAGAGAGGAACAGGAACTAGATTTTCTCTCTGCAGCAGCCCTGAGGAGAGAGCTGAGAGGAGGAGGGGAGAGGAGAGACCTGGGGAGAGAGGAGGGGAGGGGAGAGACTAGGGGATAGAGCAGAGAGGAGACACCTGGGGAGAGAGCAGAGAGGAGGAGGAGAGAGCAGAGAGGAGGGTTGCTGGAGCAGTCCAATCTGTCATGTCTGTTTCTCAACTAAAACAAACGAAGGAGAAAATAGAATAGTCTGAGTTTTATGGTTTAATAGGCATGAAGCACCACCAGATTAAACCATGTTGAAGACTACTGCCTGTCTGCCTGCCTGTCTGCCTGTCTGTCTGCAAGTCAGTTTACCTGTCTGTTTCACATTGAATGGTTGCACTTTCAGATCGAGGGAGAGAGAAGGAGGGAGATGAAAGGATGAGCTAGAGAGCGATGGAGGGAGAGAGAGGATGGAGGGAGGGAGAGGATGAAGGGAGGGAGAGGATGGAGGGAACTGAAGAGAGGATGAGGGGTTAAAAAAAAGAGTATGTGAACAGAGAAGGAAGTGCAGCAACCAACCACTTCCTGTGACAATGGCTGAACAGGTTTCACACCTGCTCGGCGTTGCTCACTAACTAAACCATCCACTGTCACCTCTGCAACTCCATATTTGGCTCCATGCTAACAGTTTCCTGTCACCTTCATCTCTCCTCAGAACACACTCCATGAACACGATCGATGATGCCGTGTGTGTTTGTGTCAGAGTGTGTGTGAGTATGAGTGTGTGTGTGTGTGTGTGAGAGAGAGTGTGGGCATATGTGTATGCGTGTGTGGGTGTGTGTGAGAGAGAGTGTGTGAGCGTGCGTGTGTGTGTGTTCTCAGAAGCCATTCACATCGGCAGGTCAGACATTTACATTTAGTCATTTAGCAGACGCTCTTATCCAGAGCGACTTACAGTAAGTACAGGGACATTCCCCCCGAGGCAAGTAGGGTGAAGTGCCTTGCCCAAGGACACAACGTCATTTTGCACAGCCGGGAATCGAACCAACAACCTTCTGATTAATAGCCCGACTCCCTAACCGCTCAGCCATCTGACCCCCCCCCAGTGTCCATGGTTTCTCAGCCTAGGAGTTTTCACACACCACTTTAAGGCATCAGGGCAGAATTAATTGTCTAAATTTGATTTAAGCAAACTCATGAGCAGCCTGAAGGATGCTGTTTATCTTAGCTGGCCCACATCCAAGACAAGCAGCTACTGACTGCAGTCTCAGATGCAGAAGATGACTGGGAGTCAGTGGAGGAGAGGACGAGGAAATATGCCCCGGGCACGGAGACAGATTCAGCGAGCTCGACCAGGTCGTCATCTCTGGCTGTGAACGACTCCGCTTAGTAAAATACCAGACCAGAGCCTTGTTGTGTGTGTGTGTGTGTGTTGTGTATGTGTGTATGTTGCAGTCAGAAGTAAATGTACACTAACACACCCTTAAAAAACGATTTCAATTAAGACAGACTATCTCATTAAAGTCAAATTAAACCTAATCTGTCAGGTGGTGTTTAACTGGAGGTTAAAACCAGGTCAATCTGTGCATAATCCTAAAAACACACTTAGTGTTTATACAAAGACACCTGACGCATATTGTTGCAGATAATTATATGGAAAAATGAATTCATGAGGATAATTGCGCCCAACTCACATAATTAGTAATTGCTGAAATTTCATAGCATCAATCTCTGTGATTTTCCATGGAGGGTTTCCAAGGAGGGAGGGGGGGGGGGGGCGGGTGTATCCTGGAAACAAGCGCTGACTGACTGAACACTCCACAATGCACTGTGTATGGATAGGGTTTCAATGCTTACTGTATGCGTGAAAAAAAAAACATTATGGGAGTGTGTGTGAGAGAGTGTGTGTGTTCGTGTGCAAGTGCACGTGTGTGTGCGAGTGAGTGTGTGTGTGATATGTGTGTGTGATACGCACTGCGCTCAATATCCACAGTTCTGGTGTTGTTGTGTCTCCAGGCAGCGTCTCATTCAGCTCCACTAACATGCTGCCCAGCTGGTGCAGAACTGGACCAAAGCATTGTGCCTGTCTGTGTGTGTGTGTGTGTGTGTGTGTGTGTGTGTGTGTGTGCATGTCTGTGTGTGAGCATAGCCAAACTGGACCAAAGCATTGTGCCTGTCTGTGTGTGTGTGTGTGTGTGTGTGTGTGTGTGTGTGCATGTCTGTGTGTGAGCATAGCCAAACTGGACCAAAGCATTGTGCCTGTCTGTGTGTGTGTGTGTGTGTGTGTGTGTGTGTGTGTGTGTGTGTGTGTGTGTGTGTGTGCATGTCTGTGTGTGAGCATAGCCAAACTGGACCAAAGCATTGTCCCTGTCTGTGTGTGTGTGTGTGTGTGTGTGTATGCACGTCTGTGTGTGAGCATAGCCAAACTGGACTAAAGCATTGTGCCTGTGTGTGTGTGTGTGTGTGTGTGTGCACGTCTGTGTGTGAGCATAGCCAAACTGGACTAAAGCATTGTGCCTGTGTGTGTGTGTGTGTGTGTGTGTGTGTGTGTGCACGTCTGTGTGTGAGCATAGCCAAACTGGACTAAAGCATTGTGCCTGTGTGTAAGTGTGTAGGCATATGTGGGTGTGTGTCTGCGTGAGTGGGTGTGTGTGTGTGAGCATGGCCAAACTGGACCACAAACAGGACAATCCAGCCATGTTCTGTTGATTCAACAACTATCTGCTCTGACGTGTAAATCTCCTAGTTGGATAGAGAGCGTGGAGGGTGTTGGGGTCAGTAAAAGCAGGCTGGGAAGTGTGTGTGCTGGAGGGGAATATTTGAGAGATGACGTGTAGCTGGAGCTAGCAGCTTCAGGATGGATCTGGAGCTAGCAGCTTCAGGACGGATCTGGAGCTAGCAGCTTCAGGATGGATCTGGAGCTAGCAGCTTCAGGATGGATCTGGAGCTAGCAGCTTAAGGATGGATCTGGAGCTAGCAGCTTCAGGATGGATCTGGAGCTAGCAGCTTCAGGATGGATCTGGAGCTAGCAGCTTCAGGATGGATCTGGAGCTAGCAGCTTCAGGATGGATCTGGAGCTAGCAGCTTCAGGATGGATCTGGAGCTAGCAGCTTAAGGATGGATCTGGAGCTAGCAGCTTCAGGATGGATCTGGAGCTAGCAGCTTCAGGATGGATCTGGAGCTAGCAGCTTAAGGATGGATCTGGAGCTAGCAGCTTCAGGATGGATCTGGAGCTAGCAGCTTCAGGATGGATCTGGAGCTAGCAGCTTCAGGATGGATCTGGAGCTAGCAGCTTCAGGATGGGGGGGTACACAGGGCTGCAGCGCTTCTCCCAGCCAAGCTAATGTTGCAGGCTGTCTGCCACAACACAGACTGGGGATGGGGGTGGGGGCGAGGGCTGGGTGGATGCCATGAAGGCTGGGCTGCAATGGTGTCTAGTGTCTGACTGTCTGGGACTAGAGACTACAGACAGAGAATGCCAACTACAACTCAAACTACGAAGACAGACTGAGTTCTGTTAAAACCTGAATGTAGCAATCAGCTCACACTTACATTTACATGTAGTCATTTAGCAGACACTCTTATCCAGAGCGACTTACAGTAAGTACAGGGACATTCCCCCCGAGGCAGGTAGGGTGAAGTGCCTTGCCCAAGGACACAACGTCATTTGGTTGGCATAGCCGGGAATCGAACTAGCAACCTTCTGATTACTAGCCCGATTCCCTCACCACTCAGCCATCTGACTCCCCTACACTTCCTGTCCCTGAGCCACGGTTGTGGTCCGGGGCACACAGAACAGAAACAACCATTGGTATTCCTGAGTACAAACGCTTTCATTTACCTACTGTTAGAACAGGGAAACATGCATCATACGACACACCTCAGCCACAGCAAACTACATTCTTCAGCGTCATCGTCAACACAAAACATGAAGTATCTTCAGAAACTAATGAAAGACATGTTTCTAGTCTCGTACATGATTGGTTTCAGACTGTACACAACCAGAGAGCAGCTCTCGAGAGTGAGAGAGAGAGAGTTTGCAGCACAAATCAACAAACCAGACCTGTAGCATTCTGGGACTGTATCTGCAATGGTTTAAGATGACCGCAGAATTAATTCAAAGAAGTGACATTTGTCAGTTAGGCAAGGCCTAGTGTGAACCGCCAGCCAGCTGCTCCTCCAGGGGAAGTACGGAAGTGGGTGTCCTACCTGCTGCCCAGGGACCTCACTCTGTGTCCTGGTGTCCCGGGAGCACAGGGGCTGATCAGAGCAAAACAGAGATGGCCAATCTCCCAACAGTCCCAGCAGGGTCTGCCTGTCTGCCTGCCTGTCTGCCTCTCTGCCTCTCTGCCTGTCTGCCTGCCTGCCTGTCTGCCTGTCTGCCTCTCTGTCTTCCTGTCGTTCTGTCTGCCTATATCTATATCAGGGAGCCATCCGAATAGCTCCGAGGCTGGCTACTCAGAATACAAACCACAAACTACATACACGCATGGACACGCAATGCACACACACACACACACACACACAAGCTGATATGCTAAAAGGACATGTACCCACCCTGCAGCGCCGACCTGCTGTGTGTTCCACACACCAACTCCACCAGTAATTACAATTGATTTGTTTTCCAGTAGCAACAACCACCCCACAGCCCAGATCCCTCTCTCACCTGCAGGTCTGTCGGAGGCCGGTCCAGCCCTGCGAGGGAAGCCCACCACGTACAGAGATAAGGAGAGAGAGAGAGAGAACAGAGACAAGGAGAGAGAGAGAACAAAGGAGAGAGATCAAGAGAGTGTGTGTGTGTCTGTGAGTGTGTGTGTTTGTGAATGCGTGTGTGTGTGTCCCAGCCATCAGCCTTCCTGTTTCAGCACACCTCAGAGAGCAAACCACTGAAGAACAGGAGGACTGATCATCAGAGAGGAAGTAGTCCTCTCTCTCTCTCTCTCTCTCCCCATTACTCTGTCTGTCTGTCTGTCTGTCTGTCTGTCTGTCTGTCTGTCTGTCTGTCTGTCTGTCTGTCTGTCTGTCTGTCTGTCTGTCTGTCTGTCTGTCTCTCTCTCTGTCTGTCTGTCTGTCTGTCTGTCTGTCTCTCTCTCTCTCTCTCTCTCTCTCTCTCTCTCTCTCTCTCTCTCTCTCTCTCTCTCTCTCTCTCTCTCTCTCTCTCTCTCTCTCTCTCTCTCTCTCTCTCTCTCTCTCTCTCTCTCTCTCTCTCTCTCTCTCTCTCTCTCTCTCTCTCTCTCTCTCTGCCTGGCCTGCCATGGAGCTCCAGGCCTTATTTGGTGTTGTGGAACACTGATGGTTTTGGGGGGAATTTCGAGTAAGATGTGTGTCGGTCAAAGACCGGCTTTCAGAGACGCACAACGTAAACAGATGACGTCTAGATAGAAGCTGATGGAAACTGTTTCCTCATTGACTGACTAACAGAACCTTGTGTGTGTTTGTGCGTGTGTGTATGTTTCTGTGCATACGTGTGTGTGTGTTTGTGCGTGTATGCATGTGTGGGTGTGTTTGTGCATGCATGTGTGTATGTGTGCAGATGCATGAGTGTGTATGTGTGTGTACCTGACAGGCACATATGACAGGATGTGTCAGGGCTCCTGACTTCTTGGTGGTGACTAAGAGAACCCGTTGCCTTGGCAGGGGTTGCTAAGCGACGGAAGCAGTGTTCTAACCAGCTTGGTGACGGACATGGCAGCTGGTCTTTGATGGTTCGTGAGCAGAAATCAAAACATGGAGATCAACAAACTGTTGAGCCATTACCCTGCGCTGCCTGGCAGAGTCACACCAACACGTAGACACAGAGATGCTTTGTGTGTGTGAGTTGGGTGTGTGAGTGTGTCCGTAAGTGTGTGTGTGTGTGTGTGTGTGAGTGTGTGTGAGAGAGAGAGAGAGAGAGACCTAAAACACAAGCCACTGGAGATTCCAACAGCAACAAGAATACACTCTTTCTCTGCTGGAACACACAGACTACGAAGCCTATATAAGTCACATCAACACGTTTAACAACACTGAAAGCTGTCAGGTATCATATAGCTTCTTAAAGCAGCCGAGTAGGCCTCAGGGACAGGCTGGGCGCTGGGGACTGGAGGCAGGGGGCTAGTTAGCAGAGAGACTGTAACACAAGGCTGGAGCTAAACACTGAGGGCTGGCCGCCTACTGAGCGTGAAACTGCACACCGTACTCCAGGACCCTCCTGACACACTACTGAACCCTCCACCTATAAAAAGCAGAACGTACACAAATTAAAAAGAGACGTATTAGCTGTAAAACACACTTGGAGAACCGAATGACAGTGTAATTTGTCAGATTGATAGTGTGTGTGTGTGTGTGTGTGACTGTACAGCACACACGAGCACACACGAGCACACACACTTGCACAACACACACACACATGCACAAAACACACGCGCACACAAACACACACACACACAGCCCTGTTTCCTTCTGTTTACATTAAACCTTCCAATGAGAAGTGAACACCCTTAAACGATCTGGATTGTGCTGGCAGTACACGACCACAGCGTCCCGGCCGTGTTTCACCACCACTCCTGTCAGCAGCTCCACTCTTTGTTGGGAAAATATGGGAGGAGGGAGGGAAGAGAGAGGGAGGCAGACATAGAGAGACAGAGAGAGGGAGGGAGACAGAGAGAGGGAGGGAGACATAGAGAGAGACAGAGAGAGGGAGGGAGACATAGAGAGAGAGAGGGAGGGAGAGACAGAGAGAGGGAGGGAGACATAGAGAGAGACAGAGAGAGGGAGGGAGACATAGAGAGAGACAGAGAGAGGGAGACATAGAGACAGACAGAGAGAGAGAGGGAGACAGAGAGAGAGAGAGAGGGCGGAAGACATGGAGGGACAACAACTAAATAAGGCCCTAAAAATAATCTCAGTTCAGTTGCCTCTCCCAGTCTCCCCCCTCCCTGCCCTGCTCTGTGTGTCTGGGCCAGGCTGCCGTGCCGTTCTCCCCCGCCGACACTCTTATCTTGGGCGTTCTCCCTGGCCCGTGTTCATGGATAATCATATCTGCCGGGCCACTTCTACCCTCCATTTCCCCATCCTAAACATTATTCAGCGCTGTATTTAACCCGGCGGCCACAAACACACAGGCACAGCAGAACAGGGGGATGTTAGCTTTAACAAGCAGAGTTGTGTCGCACCAGACTCCAGACAGCACTGAGGTTAGCTGTAATGCTAGCTTGTTATTCTGCCACAGACTCAGACCCAGGTAGTGCTATGGTTAGCTGTAATGCTAACTTGTTATCCTGTTGCAAGCCAAGTCGCTTGGCAAAACTTGCTACAGGAAGTTGAACTGACAAACATTGTTCCAAGTTTTTGGGGTAATATTGAGATATTTATCTAAACTAAACATGACCTTACAGCAGACTGTACAGATTTTATTTTACGAAGTGAAATCAGGATTCAGATCCGCTTTGTCGTTCTTCCCCCAACTCAACAGCGTAGCTTAGTAACAGACGTCTGATTTTCAGCCCGGCTTTCATCCATCCTATAATAACCATGCCTCTGGTTGACCTCTGACCTTGGTTGCTGAGCTTCGTCTTGCTGCCACGGCCCGCCCCCTCAGGCATGATGTGATGATGTCACAGGAAGAGGAAACCTGCGAAAGACAACCAACCAATCAGTGAGTGGCATTGATCAATCAACTAACCAACCAGCCTTTGACAGGAAGACGTTTTGCAGAATCAAGCCCACTAAAGGGCACAGAAGCCTGGATGGTACTTTCCACTCATGCAGAAAGCAGTGTGTGTCAGGTGAGCCTGCTGCTAGTCACTGTGTATTCTGCAGAAGGTCCTGTGTTCAGACAGGAGGTGGGAGTCTGCATGCCTGAGCTGCCCTCAGTCTGGACAGAGGAGGTGGGAGTCTGCAGGCCTGAGCTGCTCTAAGTCTGGACAGAGGAGGTGGGAGTCTGCAGGCCTGAGCTGCTCTAAGTCTGGACAGAGGAGGTGGGAGTCTGCAGGCCTGAGCTGCTCTAAGTCTGGACAGAGGAGGTGGGAGTCTGCAGGCCTGAGCTGCCCTCAGTCTGGACAGAGGAGATGGGAGTCTGCAGGCCTGAGCTGCCCTCAGTCTGGACAGAGGAGGTGGGAGTCTGCAGGCCTGAGCTGCCCTCAGTCTGGACAGAGGAGGTGGGAGTCTGCAGGCCTGAGCTGCCCTCAGTCTGGACAGAGGAGGTGGGAGTCTGCAGGCCTGAGCTGCCCTCAGTCTGGACAGAGGAGGTGGGAGTCTGCAGGCCTACAGTCTGGAGTCTGAGCTCAGAGGAGGCAGAAGCCAAGCTGAGTTCTCTTTATCAGCAGCACAGAGTCTTCCGCTTCATTCACTAACAGAGGAAAGAGAGAGAGAGGGAGGAGAGAGAGGAGAGGAGAGGAGAAGGGGAGAGAGAGAGAGATTGAGAGAGAGAGAAAGAGAAAGAGAGAGGAAGAGAAAGAGAGAGGGGAGGAAGAGAAAGAGAAAGGGGAGGAGAAGGGGAGAGAGAGGAAGAAGAACAGTGGGACTCTGAGCCAAAGTCATTAAAGGCTGAAACATGAGAGATGCTGTTTGACAAAGCAGAGGGGAAGAGGAGGAGATGGAGAGGGGAAGAGAGGGGGGAGGAAGAGAGGGAGAGAGGGAGAGTAGCCTCTGAGAAGATTTTTTCTTTCTCCACTAAAACGAGGAGAAAACAGAACATTTGTAATGTTTGGCTGGGAAACAAGAATTTGCTCTTCTGTGTGTGTGTGTGTGTGTGTGTGTTTGTGTGTGTGTGTGTGTGTGTGTGTGTGACCCCATGCCCTCACCCTTCACATCCTCTCCTGACCCACATCTCTCACCAGACAGCTGAGCAACTGAACCACTGACCCACTACATGACACACACCTCCAGAGAGTCTCGCTACACACACACACACACACACACACCCGAGACAGTCTCCATCTCTCTTTATACACGCACACATCTGAGACAGTCTCCATCTCTCTTTCTACACACACACACACACACCCGAGACAGTCTCCATCTCTCTTTCTACACACACACACACACACATACCCGAGAGACAGTGTCTTTACACACACACACACAAACACAGGTAATAGAGGACGCGGATCAACCACGTCCATCATGGATTGCTGAAACACAGGAAAAAAAGGTTGGAAGCCGCACTTCCTGCAGACAGGCCTCCTCCAGCTGTTCAGAGCTGCAGGAGAGCAGCCACACATCTCCAGTCTGGCTGCTCTCTCCTGCTGGCTGCTCTCTCCTGCTGGCTGATCTTTCCTGCTGGCTGCTCTCTCCTGCTGGCTGCTCTCTCCTGCTGGCTGCTCTCTCCAGTCTGGCTGCTCTCTCCTGCTGGCTGCTCTCTCCAGTCTGGCTGCTCTCTCCAGTCTGGCTGCTCTCTCCTGCTGGCTGCTCTCTCCTGCTGGCTGATCTTTCCTGCTGGCTGCTCTCTCCTGCTGGCTGCTCTCTCCTGCTGGCTGCTCTCTCCAGTCTGGCTGCTCTCTCCAGTATGGCTGCTCTCTCCTGCTGGCTGCTCTCTCCTGCTGGCTGCTCTCTCCAGTCTGGCTGCTCTCTCCTGCTGGCTGCTCTCTCCAGTCTGGCTGCTCTCTCCAGTCTGGCTGCTCTCTCCTGCTGGCTGCTCTCTCCTGCTGGCTGCTCTCTCCAGTCTGGCTGCTCTCTCCTGCTGCCTCCATCTCCCTGTCTCTCTCTCCTCCTCCCTTCACCTCCTCTCCTCCATCTCCTCCTCCCTCCATCTCCCTGTCTCTCTCTCCTCCTCCCTCCACCTCCTCTCCTCCATCTCCTCCTCCCTCTATCTCCCTGTCTCTCTCTCCTCCTCCCTCCACCTCCTCTCCTCCATCTCCTCCTCCCTCCATCTCCCTGTCTCTCTCTCCTCCCTCCACCTCCTCTCCTCCATCTCCTCCTCCCTCCATCTCCCTGTCTCTCTCTCCTCCTCCCTCCACCTCCTCTCCTCCATCTCCTCCTCCCTTCACCTCCTCTCCTCCATCTCCTCCTCCCTCCATCTCCCTGTCTCTCTCCTCTCCTCCTCCCTCCATCTCCTCTCCTTCATCTCCACTCCTCCCTCCCTCTTTCTCAAATTATGAAAGAACTCTCCGGAGCCTCTCCAATAACCAGCGTCCTCGAAAACACATTTTACCGCAACTCCATAACTACCACTTCCGCCATCCCTCCTCCTAATTCATTTTCTTCTTCATTTTCATTTCAAAACCCTCTCATACCACTATCGCCTCATAAGAAACCATCTGAGTTTCTCTCTCTCTCTCTCTCTCTCTCTCTCTCTCTCTCTCTCTCTCTCTCTCTCTCTCTCTCTCTCTCTCTCTCTCTCTCTCAATCTCTCTCTCTCTCTCCCCCCCCCTTCTCTCTCTCTCCCTCCCTCTCTCCATCCGAGTCCCAAGCAGAACCGCGGTTCCACCCCATGTAAACTGTTCTGGCTCCGGCGCTTGTTTGCTGCAGGATTCCTGGGTTGTAGAATGGTCCGTGTGGTCAGAACAGAGACTACCCAAATCCTAACTGCAGCTTTCTAATACTGTTTGTCTGTGGGGGCGGGCGTGGGGGGGGGGGGAGTTTTAATTTACTGAAACACGCAGTGAGACAAACAACATAGTGTTTGAGAGAGGGGATGAGGAAGAGGGGAAAAGAGAGAGAGAGAAGGAAAGAGAAATCAGGGAATTGAAGAAATGAAGTGAAGATGGAGAGAGAGACAGAGAGAGAGAGAGAGAGAGAGAGAGAGAGAGAGAGAGAGAGAGAGAGAGAGAGAGAGAGAGAGAGAGAGAGAGAGAGAGAGAGAGAGAGAGAGAGAGAGAGAGAGAGAGAGGGAGGAAGAGAACGTGGAAGCAGTCCAGCATGTGGTTAACCACCTCTGAGGTTACAGTGAGGTTAGAAAGTGCTTCAAAGTTCCCCCTTACAGCCCCACAGTCCCCCTTAAAACACACACACACACACACACACACACACACACAGTGACACACACCCACTAACACACACTGACAAACACACTGACTAACACACAAACACACACAGCGTGTCCAGTGTTGCTCCCTGCTAGCTAGCGTGCGAGGACTCTCATCACCATGAAGAACAGACACCTCTGCAGCTCTGCTTTGTCATCATCACCATTCCTGTCCCGTCCATCAGCCCGCCCATCCAGGTGTGTGTGTGTGTTAGTGTGTGCTTTGCTTATCCAGGTGCAGCCAGTGTTTCTTCACTACCATTTAGCTGTGCAACTAACTGAGGACACACACACACACACCCTCTCACTGACAGAAGCTGATGGACAGAGAACAGCTGGACAGCTGTGTGTGTGTGTGTGTGTGTGTGTGTGTGTGTCTGTGTCTGTGTGCATGCATGTTGCATTCGTAAATATGTATGTGTGTGTGTGTGAGTGCCTCTATTTAATGTCTAGAGTGAGACATATGCATAATTGCATGTCTAGGTGTTTGTGAGTGTGGCTGTGTGTGCCTGTGTGTGTGTGTGTGTGTCTGCAGGCTCCACATCTCATAAGCTCTCTGCCATAAAATGGTTACTATAAACGTGTGTGTTCATTACAGCCTTGCAGAAGACTGGAGGAGATAAGTACTGATGAAGAAGGCTGACTGGACCCTGATCACAACCACCAGGTTGTGATCACACACACCAGCCCAGGTCTCTCACACACACGCAGGAACACACACACACACACACACACTCACACACACACGCAGGAACACACACACGAACCAACACACGCAGGAACACACACACTCACACACACACACACACGCAGGAACAAACAGACACACACACGCAGGAAGAAACACACACGGGGAGGAACAAACACTCACACACACGCAGGCAAGGGAGACCCAGGACAGGAGGTTTGTGACTGCAGGAGTTGAAAGCAGCATGGACGTCCTGACACGAGCCAGGGGCTGTTTACCTCATCCACATCATCATCCTGAGACAGCTCAGCCAATCCTGCACAGGTCCTGGGGCCTCCACCACGCCGCGATCCTTATCTCGCTCTCTGGAAAATCACAGCGCTGTGACATATTTCATATTTAAAATTTCATATCTGGATGTTTAGATGAGCTCATCGGACAGACCTGGAGTCTGTGTCGAGTACGCCCGCTGAGACACTGTCACGCCGCCAGACAATACGACAGGATACAGACCCTCACTTTGAGTGTGTGAGTGTGTGTGTGTGTGTGTAGTGACATGCACCATTCAAAGGCTTGAGAAAGGAAGGGGAGAGGGGGGGGAGAGGGGGGGGAGCATACACAAAAACGAACTCTCCTTGCACTGTGTCTGCTGGACTGAGGGAGGTAGCAAGCTTGGAGGAAGGCAGGGCAGCCAGGGGGAACAGGGGGGCAGGGAGGGAGGCAGGGCGGAAGAGAGGCAGGGGAGATAGGGAGGCAGGGAGGAAGGGGTTCAGGGAGATAGGGAGGCAAGGAGGCCAGGAGGCATGAGTACAGGGAGGCAGGGGAGATAGGGAGGCAGGGGTTCAGGGAGATAGAGAGGCAGGGGGAGGGAGGCAGGGGGGAGAGAGGTCAGTGTCAGAGCAGCAGCTGTATTGCCCATCCAGAAACAGCTTGTGAACCTGCAGGCTGTCCAGGCTAAAGCTGACCTGGAGCTTTCTCTATGAATGTACAGTGTGTCTGTCTGTCTGACTGCTCCCGTTTGAGTTTCTACCTGTGTGTGTGTTTCCACACGTGTGTGTGTGTGTGTGTTAGTGTGTGTGTGGTCGGAGGGGCCCAGTCGGTGGTCCGTTCACCGGGCCACAGTCCAGACTCTTCTACACAGCCTCCCCCTGGTCTGATTCACTACAAAAGCGCTCTATTGTACAAGGCAGGGCGGGGGCCGTGTGTGTGTGTGTGGTTGTGGGGGGGAGGTGGGGTAAACACACAATGAAGCAGGATAGGTAGGGGGTCCTAAATGAGCATGTAAAGCACACAGTAGTAAACACACACACGCTCAAAGACACACAATACGCACACACATAACTCACTTCTCCTGACTCATACAATTCAACACAAATACACAGAGACAGGGAGGTGTGAATCCAGCAGGGTCTGTATGCAGTGTGGTAGAGGGAGGGATGGAGGGATGGGTGGTTGGTTGGATAGCAGAGAGAAAGAGAGAGAGAGAGAGAGAGAGAGGCCCAGGCCGGTCCTGGTCTGGTCTGTACACTACCCTATGTAGGTCAGAGTGTGTGTGTGGTCTCTCCTGCGGGCGCTGCTCTCTCCTGCTGAGGGGCAGTTGTGCCATTGTCCTCCGGACGCTCTCCCTCAGTGAACCGGACGCTCTGATTGGCTGGACAGAGACGTGTCCTCATCACCCAGACGCCTGAACACATCGGCGACCCCGTGACCTCACACACTGCCGTGTTGGAGCCCGGCGGAGGAGCAACCAGGAAGAAAACAAAACCTCTCTCTCTTTCACCCCTCGTCCTCCTCTCGTCCTCCCCCTTTACTCCAGGAGTGCTCCCTCCCTCCCTCCTCCCTCCCTCCCTCCCCCCCTCCCTCCCTCCTCCCTCCCTCCCCCCTCCCACGAGTAAACCATCACCCCCATCAATCATCCCACATCAGGGTTAACCGGCGCTGAGCTAACTCAAACCTCACACTCGAACCTCGGAGTGGGACTGTCGAGGAGGCCCTTGGCCGGCTCGCTAACGTCTCTAGAGGCTCCAGAACCATCTGAAGCAAACCCGCACAACAGTGCCTCTGTGGGGGACTGCAGACACCTGAGCAGGCTTCCTGGACCCTGGAGGACCATGGTGAGGGAGGGGCAAAGGCTGACGGCCCAATTGCAAGACTGGATTCCCGAACGTTTGTTTACTCCAAGGCCAATCAGCACAGTCCTTTGAGACTGCTGTGCAGAGAAATGTGAGTGTGTGCACATGTGTGTGTGTGTGTGTGTGGACACAGTACACATGGCAACATGTGTCCTGGATACATAAGCCCTACATGACTTCTCTGAGTCTGGAACAGATTTGCGAGTCTGAGGCAGAGAGAGTGTTCTAGAACAGTGTTCACTGTTCTAACCACATTTTGGAGTCATCAGCAGATGGACGTGAGCACTGGGAGATGACGGGCTGGAGCTGCGGTGCGTCTAGGACAGACCTGTAGACAGCGTCTAAGTTCTACTAAGGTCAACCGCAGATGTAAATCATAGCTCTGGAACATTTCAATATTTTGAGCAGGGTGATGTTTAGATAGATCATAGAGTGGGTTGTTTTGAGGTCCGATCCTTGGGAACCTCATATATAGTTATGACCCTGGGTTTGGAGGGTTCTGGGGTTCCCCTGGTTCTGCAGTGTCTGGAAGTTCCCTGGTTCTCTAGTGCTGTGATCCTGTACCGGGGGGGGGGGGGGGGGGGGGGGACACTGTGACATCTACGGTTCCTGCAGCTCCATAAAAGTGTCATCGCCCAGAGTAAGAATAGAGCAATAAAGAGTGTGTGTGTCTGTGTGTGTGTGTGTGTGTGTGTGTGTGTGTGTGTGTGTGTGTGAGATCTAAGACCCTCTCCAACCTGCCGGGGAAACTCCCTTTATCTTCCTGCCTGCTGTGTGTGACTAATAATAGATGCTGAAATTGGACTGTTACGAGGAGAGCTGTCTGCGTGTGTGTGTTTGCTAACAGTTTAGGAGCCAGGAGAAACAGTGATGTCATGAAGCGATCGTGTCTAAAGACAGATAGAGAAGAGGACAATAAAACTATGAGTCATTCCACGAGAGACAGACAGACCCTGAAATCACCAGTCAGCCCCTCCACACACACACACAGACACACACACACACAGAATACACCTTCATGTGGAATACTGTTACACACACCTGCACATCAGTGCAACCACACACTCACTGCTGTGTCTGACATGACACAGGAGATACATTGTCCTCTCTTTCTGTATATCTCTCTCCCTCAGAGCTCTCTGTCACACACTCTCACTCTCTTTACTTTATCTCTCTCACCCTCCCCTCTTTGTACTTTTCTCCCCCTCTCTCTCTCCTCCTTCTCCCCTCTCTCTCTCTCTCCCTCCTGCTCCCCTCTCTCTCTCCCTCCTTCTCCCCCTCTCTCCTCTCTCTCCCTCCTTCTCCCCCCTCTCTCTCTCTCTCTCTCCCTCCTTCTCCCTCTCTCTTACTCTCTCTCTCTCTTACTCTCTCTCTCATCCCCTCCTTCTCCCTCTCTCTCTCTTATCTCTCTCTCTCTCTTTATCTCTCACTGTACTGATGTCTTCCAGGTCCACCATCTCTCATGTCTCATCTTCAGAGTGAATCATCTGAGGGCTGAAACACTGAGATGTTGCATCCTCTCTCTCTCACCTTCCCTCTCTCTCTCACCTTCCCTCTCCCTCTCCTCCTCTCTCTCCCTCTCACCTTCCCTCTCTCCCTCTCTTCCTCTCTCTCACCTCCTCTCTCTCTCACCTTCCCTCTCTCCCTCTCCTCCTCTCTCTCACATCCTCTCTCTCTCACCTTCCCTCTCTCGCTCTCCTCCTCTCTCTCTCACCTTCCCTCTCTCTCTCACCTTCCCTCTCTCGCTCTCCTCCTCTCTCTCTCACCTTCCCTCTCTCTCTCACCTTCCGTCTCTCTCACCTCCTCTACCTCCTTCTCACCTCCTCCTCCTCTCTCTAGCACCTCCTCTCTCTAGGTGTGAGGGGAAGGAGGAAGGAGGGGGGGGATTGACCTCCAGGAGGAAAAGGTATTAAGGTTCCATTTGTGACCTGGGGAGGAAAGGGGAGGAGAGGGGGAGGAGAGGGGGATGAGAGGGGGAGGAGAGGGGGAGGAGAGGGGAGGAGAGAGGGAGGAGAGGGGGAGGAGAGGGGGAGGAGAGGGGGAGGAGAGGGGAGGAGAGGGGGAGGAGAGGGGGAGGAGAGGGGGAGGAGAGGGGAGGAGAGGGGGAGGAGAGGGGGAGGAGAGGGGGAGGAAAGGGGAGGAGAGGGGGAGGAGAGGGGGAGGAGAGGGGAGGAGAGGGGCCCTCGAGCTTACATTGAGGGGGAGAGGAGAGGATGAGGTGGTGAAAGAGAAGAGAGAAGGTCTGTTTTCTGTTCCAGGGGAGGAGGCAGGGAGAGGGGGGAGGGGGGAGGCAGGGAGAGAGAAGGCAGGGAGAGGAGGCAGGGAGAGGAGGCAGGGAGGCTACTGTCAAAGCAAACAGGCTCACCCAACGCTGAAACATCAGTCTCACTCTTGTTTGCTTTCTTCTGTGAAGCCATCCTTTGACATCCAATCTCCTGGCATCCACAGAACAACTCTCCAAATGCTCAAGGCCTGTTGTCTGGGCCCAGCACTTCCTGCAGTCACAGCTACACACCCATGTGAAATGTAAACCTTTACACAATTCAAGCAATGCCACATCCTGACGCTTCACTGTTTATAATGTCAAAGGCCTCAAGCCTTTGACATTAGAGAGAGAGAGAGAGAGAGAGAGAGACAGAGAGAGAGAGACAGAGAGAGAGAGACAGAGAGAGAGAGAGAGAGAGAGAGAGAGAGAGAGAGAGAGAGAGAGAGAGAGAGAGAGAGAGAGAGAGAGAGAGAGAGAGAGAGAGAGAGAGAGAGAGAGAGAGAGAGAGAGAGAGAGAGAGAGAGAGAGAGAGAGAGAGAGAGACAGAGACAGAGAGAGAGAGAGAGAGAGAGAGAGAGAGAGAGAGAGAGAGAGAGAGAGAGAGAGAGAGAGAGAGAGAGAGACAGAGAAAGACAGAGAGAGAGAGAGAGAGAGAGAGAGAGAGAGAGAGAGAGAGAACAGCCCCGGGCTGGGCCCGAGGGGGGGGGGGGGTCTTAGGGGAGAGGGAGGATTGTTCGGACTCAACCAAAGAGAAGAATGGTGGCAGGAATCAGTCATGGAATCTGAATGCAGCAACAGGAAGTCAGAACAAGCTCCAACTCTCCCTGCAGTGCCTGCCTCCCTGCCTCCCTCCCTCCCTTGCCTCCCTGCCTCCCTGCCTCCCTCCCTGCCTCCCTGCCTCCCTCCCTGCCTCCTGCCTCAGCCCTCTCCACCAAGGCCAGCACAGACAGCGCTCCATCGGGACACAAGGACAAGGTAAATGGTAAATGGACTGCATTTATATAGCGCTTTTCTACCTTAGCAGCACTCAAAGCGCTTTACAATGTTTGCCTCTCATTCACCCATTCATACTCTCACTCACACATACCGACGGCAGCGAGCTACCATGCAAGGCGCCGGCCTGCCAATCGGGAGCAACTTGGGGTTCAGAGTCTTGCTCAAGGATACTTCGGCACATGACCTAGGAGGAGTCGGGGATCGAACCGCCAACCTTGCGATTAACAGGACAACCCTCTCTACCCCCTGAGCCACAGCCGCCCCAGTGAAAATAAACTGGAGGCAGGAAAGGATGCCTGGGAGAATGTTGGAGGCAGCACAAGCTGTACTGTGATGTTGGAGGCAGCACACGTTGTACTGTGATGTTGAGGCAGCACACTCTGTACTGTGATGTTGGAGGCAGCACACGCTGTACTGTGATGTTGGAGGCAGCAACACGCTGTACTGTGATGTTGTTATAGGAGGCATTAGGCCTCATCTCTCATCTCCCTGCCAACACACACACACACCAACACACACAAACACAACAGACACACGCACACACACACCAACACACACAATAACACACACACCAACGCACACACAATAACACACACACCAACACACACACAACAACACACATACACCAACACACACACCAACACACACACACCAACAGACACACACACCAACACACACCCCAACAGACACACCAACAGACACCCCAACACACACACCCAACACACACCCCAACACACACACCAACAGACACATACACACCACCAGTAGGTCAGGTTGCGGGAAAATAGTAAGCAGCGATGGTTGTGTCTGGCCGTCTGCCTGGAGCAGATGTCTGGATGTGAGCGCTCCACACTGGAGAGTCCAAGCTCTCCTCTACTTCTGCTCTGAAAATCATCAGAGTAACGGGAGGTTGGGAAGGGTGGAGGAGGGGAGGGTGGAGGATGGAGGTGGGGAGTGGAGGGTGGAGGTGGGGAGGGTGGAGGAGGGGAGGGTGGAGGAGGGGAGGAGGGGGGGGTGGAGGAGGGTGGAGGAGGGTGGAGGAGAGGAGGGTGGAGGTGGGGAGGGGAGGAGGGGAGGGTGGAGGAGGGGGGGTGGAGGAGGGTGGAGGAGGGGGGGTGGAGGTGGGGAGGAGGAGGGTGGAGGAGGGGGTGGTGGAGGTGGGGAGGAGGAGGGTGGAGGAGGGGGGGGTGGAGGTGGGGAGGAGGGGGAGGAGGGTGGAGGTGGAACCCCCTCCAGGAGGGGGGTTAGCCCCATCAGACACACAGCCTACAGGGTCCATGGTCGCTGTGTGTTCACGTGAGAGAGAGAGAGAGAGAGAGAGAGAGAGAGAGAGAGAGAGAGAGAGAGAGAGAGGAGAGAGAGAGAGAGAGAGAGAGAGAGAGAGAGAGAGAGAGAGAGAGAAAAGAGCGTCGGGAGAGAAAGTGAAAAATGAGAGAGATAAGGGTGAGGAAGGGGGAAGGAGGAAAGGGTAAACGGGATGAGGAGAGGTCAATTAAGACCATACTGGAAAGACAGAGATGTAGGTTTTATTAGTGCACACCAGATAGTTGACATTCTTCTTGATTTGCAGGAGAAGTTCATGTTTGCAGAGAGGGGAGGAGGGCAGGGGGGGGAGGGGGAGGGGGGGGAGGGCAGGAGGGGCGGGGGGAGGGGGGGGGGGTAAAGAGGCAGTAATGAAAGCCATTGTTTAAGTATTTTAGACTCAGTCTTAGTGCTTGTAGGCTACATCTGTTCCTCTCTCTCTCTCTTTCTCTCCACCTTCTCTTCCTGCTCCACTCCCCTCTCTCTGTCTCTTTCCTTCTCTCTCTTTCTGTCTCTGCAGGGTTGAAATTCCCATGTTTCCCAGGGAACTGCTTTCGTTACAGAGCGAGATCAACTGCCACAACGACGAAAGAAAGATGTCTTCCTTACACAACGATCAATAAAGATCATCAATAAACGTGTTTTCTTTCAGCGGCAGCTTTAGAGTGAGTCCAGTCTGTCATAATATTTCGCTTGGTGGCTAAGCTCCAGTCAATCATTGATCATTAGCACTCTTGGACCATCGCTTATCGGCTACTATGACGACAAAGACGACTTCACCGCTCTAATATCAAGATATAGAAAATCAATAAACTAAATGTGCAACAGTACAGCCTCCCTATGCTGTTTGTACCCTAAGTCAGATGGTGTGATCATCACGCACTATTGTTCAAAATAAGTTTTTTATTAGAGGACATTTAGAGAATTCCTAGAAAACGCTCAATCTAACCATAAAATTGGCCCAATGGGATATACTGGACATAATACAACATTGTGTTTTGACTGTTTTTAAAGCGAGACACGGTTTAACGTATCATACCTTTACAGGTGTGGAGAGAGGAGGCATGCAAAGGTGTCCGGTCTGTATCAGCGGTTGTCTTCCGACTCCGGTAATAAACTCCTTTGGAAACGAACTGTACTTTGTCACTATTTTCTTTGTTTATCGCGGACTCAGGACGCATTTGACTGAATACGCGTTTGCTTGACGAGGGGGGGGGGGGTAGTTTTGCAGTTTGAAGTTTTCCTTGGTTTGGTCGGCGACGAACTCTTTTGAGTCGCGAAGAAGAAGTTAGCTCTATCCTTCAATCCATCCTTATCGGTGTACGAAACGCTGGATGCGCGTGTTCATCTACTTTTCCATGAATTGGTCTGTCGCTGGTCGTCATTCTCAGAAAGTAATTGTTTCACATCAGCAAGCCGGGGCTTGTTTAGCAATCGCGGTGGAGAATAGCCAAACTAATGTGGACAAGCTATCAGTTGCCTGAAGTCTCGACAGACTGCCGCTACATCCAGTCAATAATTCCCTCCGTAGGCAAAAAGTGAGGGGTGTGTTTTAAGAGAGGGTGGGCCGCGGCTCACAATCTCAAAACGCTAAATTGTTTTTTTTCAGAATCAAAATTGGTACATGGGCTCTTTAGTCACAACTTGAATGAAAAGGTTTCCTTAGACCTTGCCTTTGAATGTCACTTGTTCTTCTCACACGAACACACACACACACAAAGACGAGCGCGTAACGGTCTGGCTGACTAGTGACAAGATCAGACAGATGTATTAAAGGAGACAGTTTTCGTAGCTGACAGGGAGGGAAAATGCGTGCCTCTCTTCAGACAAGACGACTCCGGGAACTTCCTCACAGGAGGTTAACTACAGTGAAGAATTTGTTCATGTTTTAGCGGTGTCTTAAAAGCCTCCCCAGCTCGTGCACGCCATATGCCATTCCTTCTCATAGTCGTCAACTGTAAAATGCAAAACTCTTCGGTTTTTCTTTGTTGCCCCTTTGTCGTTATTGGAATAAGTCAATGCTACATCCGTGACCCTTTTCACGGATCACGGCTCTTGACTACCTAATAGATGTCAATTTGTCAAGGTATTTTGGTGCACGCGATTTAGAGTAAAACAGCTATGGCGCGCGGATGATGGATGGGCACTTTGAACCCAGCCGTGGATAGCAGATTTGGTTGCCACTGAAAACACAGGGGGCACTGATAGTTCACACACACACACACACACACACACACACACACACACACACACACACACACACACACACACACACACACACACATTCTCTACACTGTGGTTAGGGACCAAGCGGTGCCTCATCAACATTACCGACTTTAATGGCCTGCTGTCACGTGCCAACATGGTCTGAGTCAGTCACGGTTCAGACATCGAGAACCAAACGGCGGTGAGAAGCTGTGAGTATCTCCGTCACACCGGGGGCTCCCAGTGCTGTCTGGTTCACGTGCACATCTGGACAGGTTAATTACTAATAACACCGCATGTAAACAGTTGGTTGCCTAGGAAGCTGCGGGAACCGTTTGGTGGATTGGATATGTGAAGGTCATGACAGGAAAATAAATAGAAGATAAAGTCATATAAGAGCATATCATTTTTCCTCTTTTTTTCCTTTTGGCAATATAGCCGTTGTTTGTTCACAAGTCAAAGTAAATCTTGTTATCTTTTATTCAGCTTCACATTTTCTCCTAATTTTAATGATCTAGATGAGCCTTTCCTGCCTGTCTGTCTGTCTATACTTCTTGTCTGTCTGTCTGTCTGTCTGTCTGTCTGACTGACAGTCACACACACTCATCCACGCTGAATGATACACACACACCCAACTGACTGACTGACAGTCACACACACACACAGTAAACAGGCAGACCCACTGAATGTTCCTGTGAGGACTCGAGAGGGGAGGGGCAGGGGGGGAGGGGGGTCCAGGAGGGCAACGTGAGACATTCCATAAACCCATCTGACCCCAGTGCAAACAAACAGCCCCTCTCTGAAAGGCGACATGGCAGGCAGACAGAATGATTGTTTGTTTCGCTTGTCTGGCCCAGCCAGAGGTCCACCCAGGGAGAGTAAACACAAACATCACGTTTACAACATTCTTCTGAGACCTTTGTCCCACTGTGAGGAATTCTTACCTCTTTTCTCCCCTGTTGGCAGTCCTTTCAGGGGCAGTTCGGGGTGTCTGTGTGTGTGTGTGTGGGGGGGGGGGTGGGGTCAGTGCCCCTGTGGCAACAAGATTGGACCCCCTTGTGGTCCCCTAAATGTAGATTCTGATATAAATATAGCATAATACATTTTTAGATCATGATCAGCCTTGGACCAGGCCAGGTCTAGTCTGGGCTGGCCTGGTCTGGTCTGGCCCTGTTCTGGTCTGGTCTTGCGTGGTCTGGCCCTGGTCTGGCCTAGTCTGGCCTGGTCTGGCCCTGGTCTGGTCTGGTCTAGCCCTAGTCTGGTCTGGCCTGGCCTGGCCCTGGTCTGGCCTAGTCTAGCCTGGTCTGGCCCTGGTCTGGTGTGGTGTGGTCTGGTCTAGCCCTAGTCTGGTCTGGTCTGGTCTTGTCTGGTCTGGCCCTGGTCTGGTGTGGTGTGGTGTGGTCTGGTCTAGCCCTAGTCTAGTCTGGTCTGGTCTGGTCTTGTCTGGCCCTGGTCTGGCCCTGGTCTGGTGTGGTGTGGTCTGGTCTAGCCCTAGTCTGGTCTGGCCTAGTCTAGCCTGTTCTGGCCCTGGTCTGGTGTGGTGTGGTCTGGTCTAGCCCTAGTCTGGTCTGGTCTTGTCTGGTCTGGCCCTGGTCTGGTGTGGTGTGCTGTGGTGTTGAGAAGCCAGACAGAACTCTGCCTGCTCAGCTGCAGACGTAATTCTAAAGTGATTCCACAGAGCTGAACATTCCGGAGCTTGTAAGTGCAGCTGCACAGCTAGAATATCTGTGGATGCTCTCCTCCATTCTACTCTCTTCCTCTCCTCTCCTCCTCTCTTCCTGCCCCCCTCCTTTCTCTCTCGGCAAGCATGGTGCATACTGCAGGAGTGGTCATTCTCCTCTCCGCTCCTCTCCCAGAGTGTTCTGGACAGAAACAGGAAACTGTAAAGAAGCTGGAGGTCAGAGGTCATCTGCACATGTCTGCTAAGGGCGAGGCAGGGGTTTATAGTGTGTGTGTGTGTGTGTGTGTGTGTGTAAACAGCAGAGTTTGTCTCTCACAGTTTCCAGGTGATGTTGTAGCCAGGGGGCTGGTGAGGGAGACCCAAACAGTAGTTTGACAAGATGGGTTTTCCTTGTTTCCATGTGTGCCTCGAGATCTCCAACCTGCTGTAGAGTTCATTAAAGAGGAGAAGAAGAGGGGGGAGGGAGGATGAGAGAGGAGGAAGGGAGGGGAGAGGAAGGGAAGAGAGTAGGGGAGGAGGAAAGGAGGGAAGGAGGGGAAGAGAGGAGGGGAGGAGGGGAAGAGGGGAGGAAGGGAAGGGAGGAGGGGAGGGGAGGAGGGGAAGAGAGGAGGGGAGGAGGGGAAGAGGGGAGGGGAGGAGGGCAGGAGAGGAGGGGAAGAGAGGAGGGGAGGAGGGGAGGAGGGGAAGGACTGTGAGCTACAAGAGTAGTCTTCTGTGTAGAAGAGGTCATTTGGACACTACTCACAACTTTCTGCAGTTCTTTTGGTATAACAGGACAGGACACATGATTTGATACAGTGGCTTAGTAACACACACACACACACAAATGAGTTCCAAACGATCTCTGAAAGAGAGAGGGGAGATCGAGGCAGAAAGGCATCTCTGCTGTCTGGGAGTCAGAATATCGATGGACTGGCCAAACACTGTAGCCTGGCTAAACCACTAGTCCCATAGACGACAGGGGAAACGCACACACACACACACACACACACACACACTGTGCTCACCACAGCTGGCAGTGTCTGTGGTGAGGGATGTGGAGCTGGGGGGGAGCAGAGCCACACACGTCTTGGATGACCCAGAAATGCAGCGAGGTCCCTGGTTCTCCTTCTGCCCCGCGCCTCCTCACCACCAAAACCACGGGGGGAGGGGGGGCAGGGGGAGAGGGGGGGCGGGGGGGGGGGGCAGGGGGCGGGGGGGACAGGGGGGGGCAGGGGGGACAGGGGGGGAGAGGAATTAGGTGAGAGTACGAGAGTGGAAAAACAGAGGGAGAGAGAATGACTAAGCGATTGTGAGAGACAGATTGAGAAAGAGAGAGAGAGAGAGAGAGAGAGAGAGAGAGAGAGAGAGAGAGAGAGAGAGAGAGAGAGAGAAGAGAGAGAGAGAGAGAGAGAGGGAGAGAGAGAGAGTTATTGTAGTCTTGTGTTACTGTTTAGGAGGCAGGGTTTCTCACCCTGGTGTCGACCCCCGGCTGTTTAACACCCCGTCCCTAATGATGAGTGAGTGGCAGCAGGCCTCTGGCTGGGCCGCCCGCATGAACATATCAAGCTTCCTATTCTGGGCCCCAATACAGTCTGCAAATGCAATGATATTCGGGGTATGCTTGAGTTATCACTTCCTCTCCAGAGTCACATTTTAAAGACTGTGTACTGTATAACAAACAGTAAATAATATTTATTGATTTGCCAAACATTTAATAGAGGTCAAGAGAGATGTTGCTAAAAGATTTGAAAAAAAAGTTTTGAAAAAAAGTTTTTGAAAAAAAGTTTTTGAAAAAAAGTTTTTGAAAAAAAGTTTTTGAAAAAAAGTTTTTGAAAAAAAGAAAAAAAGTACAAATAGTTTTGGAAAAAAGGTTTGGAAAAAGGTTTTGCAAAACAGTGTAGAAAACTTGGTCAGAGAGAGAGGTCACTGAGGCAAAAAGGCATGTCTGGTGTCTGGGAGTCAGAATATCACTCATTCCAGTAAGTTGAAGTATCGACGGACTGGTCAAACACTGTAGCCTGGCTAAACCAATACCTTGTTACTGTACTTAAGTAGATATTTCTGGCATCAGTACTTTTTGAATAAAAGGTACGTTATGGATGAGCTTAACCATGGAGGAGGAGCCAAGATGGTGTCCCACCATCACCTGGATAAGTCAGGGAATGCCTGATGCAGAGCTCACAAACACACACACACGCAGACACACTCACACGCAGACACACACACACGCAGACACACACACACGCAGACACACACACATGCAGAGACACACACACATGCAGACACACACACACAAGCAGACACACACACACACACGCAGACACACACACACATGCAGACACACACACACATGCAGAGACACACACGCAGACACACACATGCAGACACACACACGCAGACACACACACACGCAGACACACACACACACATGCAGAGACACACACACACATGCAGAGACACACACACACAGAGACACGCACACACACAGACACACACAGAGACACACACACTCTCCCTCACACACAGATGCCAGTTGCTTAGCTCTGCTTCACCATGAGTAAATGACAGGGCTAGGACAGGGGTTACAGTTAGACCACCGCGGGGAGGGGGGGTAGGGGGGGAAGGGAGGCGGCTGTGTAATTTGGTCTTCCCCTGTTTGTCATTTCAACAGCTAGTGACGCAACCCTCCAGCTGTGGTTGGACCTATTACTTAACTGTCATGGTGTCCAGCATTCCTCTCTCTCTATCACTACCCCTCTTCCTCTCCTTCTGTCTCTCTCCTTTCTCATCTTTCCACTCTGTCCCTAAACCCCCCTCTCTCTCTCCCTCTCTTTCTCTTTCTCTCACTCCCCCAATCCTCCTCTCCCTCCTCCTCTCTCTCTCCCTCCTCCTCTCTCTCTCTCTCTCTCTCTCTCTCCCTCCTCCTTTTTCTCTCTACCTCCTCTCTCTCTCCCTCCTCTCTCTCTCCTCCTCCTCCTCTCTCTCCCTCCCTCTCTCCCTCCTCTCTCTCCCTCTCTCTCCCTCCTCCTCTCTCTCCCTCTTTCTCCCTCCTCCTCTCTCTCTCTCTCTCTCTCTCTCTCTCTCTCTCTCTCTCTCTCTCTCTCTCTCTCTCTCTCTCTCTCTCTCTCTCTCTCTCCCTCTCTATCCCTCCTCCACTCTCTCCCTCTCTCTCCCTCATCCTCTCTCTCTCTCCCTCGTCCTCTCTCCCTCCTCCTATCTCTCCCTCTCTCTCCCTTATCCTCTCTCTCTCTCCCTCGTCCTCTCTCCCTCCTCCTATCTCTCCCTCTCTCTCCCTTATCCTCTCTCTCTCTCCCTCGTCCTCTCTCCCTCCTCCTATCTCTCCCTCTCTCTCCCTTATCCTCTCTCTCTCTCCCTCGTCCTCTCTCCCTCCTCCTATCTCTCCCTCTCCTTCTCCTCCTCTCTCTCAGTTTGCTTCCCCCTCCTTGGGGTTGTCCTGCAGGACAGAGGAGATCTGAAGGGAGGAGCAGAACCAGAGAGGGGGTTTGGCTGAGTCACAGTGACAGCCTACAAGCAGGGTGACACCGGGTCCATCCTCCCGACCCCTGACCTCGGACCTCCAACCCAAGAAGTCAATGAACAGGCGGACAACAGGAAACAGTCGCAGCCGTTAACCAAGCAAGCAGAGAAGGCAACTTCCTGTCTACCCTCGCCCCTCTCGCACACACACACACCTTTACCCATCCCCCTGACCCCCGCACACACACACACCTTTACCCATCCCCCTGACCCCCGCACACACACACAAACCTCAATGTCAGCGAACCCCCCTTCCCCCCTATCCCCCCCCTCTCCCACTTCTCTCTCCTTGCTCCCGTTGCCATCACGACAGGGACCCGTTGTCATCACGACAGGGAACTGAAGTGTTTTGCTCCAGTGATTGTTCTGTTGCCACAGCTGGTGGCAGTAACCGTGTTTGCATCTCTGTCATCTCTTTCTACCCTGCCCCCCCCCCCCCCCAACTGCACCCTGCTCTTCTACCCCCCCACCCCCCTGCCCTCCTGCCCCCTACTCTTCCACCTCTGGGACACAACATCAGCAGATTCAGCAGAATTGTGTCCTGGAGGGAGGGGGGGAGGGAGGGAGGAGGAGGACTGAGAGAGACTTATTAGGAGAAATCACAAGACACAAGTTAGGGTCTCCACTGAGAGACAGAGACAAGATTGGAGATAGTCCTGGGTGGATATAGACAACAGGATAACTGTAATGTGTCTCAGAATAACTTTTCACTCGTAATCCTGTTCCCAAGTCCGTGTGAAAGTGTCCCAGAAGCCAGGAGTCATCAGTGATGTCGTAAATATTTGACTTCTGACAAACACACACACACACAAACATAACATACACACACGCTCGCGCTGAATCAAAGCCTCGTACTGAACACACACACATACATTGTCCAAGACCTTCATCTGTGTAGTTTATAGACAGTCGCTTGGGGAGGGAGGGCTGAGGTTATGGCTGTGTGTACAGTTCAGCTGATGACATCACTCTGATGTCATCCTGTATGTAATACTGTGACAAGCCAACACACTGGTTCTCACTGAGAGAGAGAGAAAGAGAGAAAGAGAGAAAGAGAGAGAAAGAGAGAAAGAGAGAAAGAGAGAAAGAGAGAAAGAGAGAAAGAGAGAAAGAGAGAAAGAGAGAAAGAGCGGGCGGGCGGGGTGGGGGTTCTCATCAGGGTAGAGCCAGGGCAGGGACCTGGGGGGAGGGGCCCTGGAGGGAGGGGCCTGGAGGGAGGGGCCTGGAGGGAGGGGCCAGGGGAGAGGGGCCTGGGGGAGAGGGGCCTGGAGGGAGGGGCCTGGGGGGGAGGGGCCCTTGGGGAGAGGGGCCTGGAGGGAGGGGCCTGGGGGGAGGGGCCTGAGGGGAGGGGCCTGGGGGGAGGGGCCTGGGGGAGGGGCCTGGGGGAGAGGGACCTGGGGGGAGGGGCCTGGAGGGAGGGGCCTGGGGGGGAGGGGCCAGGGGAGAGGGGCCTGGGGAGAGGGGCCTGGAGGGAGGGGCCTGGGGGGGAGGGGCCAGGGGAGAGGGGCCTGGGGAGAGGGGCCTGGAGGGAGGGGCCTGGGGGGAGGGGCCTGGAGGGAGGGGCCTGGAGGGAGGGGCCTGGGGGGAGGGGCCTGGGGGGAGGGGCCTGGAGGGAGGGGCCTGGGGGGAGGGGCCTGGAGGGAGGGGCCTGGGGGAGGGGCCTGGGGGGAGGGGCCTGGGGGGAGGGGCCTGGGGGGGAGGGGCCTGGGGGGAGGGGCCTGGAGGGGGGGGGGCTCTTGGACCCTGGGGCCCTTGGCAGGAGGCCCTAGAGCAGAACCATTTCCAGGCCCCACATGATGGAGCCCATGCAGGGTAATGAAATGCAGCCGGCCAGGCAGGGCAGGGGGGGCAGGCAGGGCAGGGGGGGCAGGCAGGACAGGGGGGCCAGGCAGGGCAGGAGGGGCAGGCAGGACAGGAGGGGCAGGCAGGACAGGAGGGGCAGGCAGGGCAGGGGGGGCAGGCAGGGCAGGAGGGGCAGGCAGGGCAGGGGGGGCAGGCAGGGCAGGAGGGGCAGGCAGGGCAGGGGGGGGCAGGAGGGGCAGGCAGGGCAGGGGGGGGCAGGCAGGGCAGGAGGGGCAGGCAGGACAGGGGGGCCAGGCAGGGGCAGGAGGGGCAGGCAGGACAGGAGGGGCAGGCAGGACAGGGGGGGCAGGCAGGGCAGGGGGGGCAGGAGGGGCAGGCAGGGCAGGGGGGGCAGGCAGGGCAGGAGGGGCAGGCAGGGCAGGGGGGGCAGGCAGGACAGGAGGGGCAGGCAGGACAGGGGGGGTCACAGTCCTCACCCCTGCAGCCCCCCCCCCTCTGACTGGCAGACATTCCAAATCAACCTGTCACTCTTTCCTGGCAAAGACAGTCCTATACATGTGTGTTGAGTGGAGTAGTGTGTGTATATATGTGTGATTGTATGTGTGTGGGTGTGTGACTACATGTGTCGTGTGTGTGTGTGACTACATGTGTGTGTAATTGTATGTGTGTTTATGTGTGTGTGTGTTGGTGGCACGGTATGGGACTAAGCATTCGGTCTGGAGTTAACATGAGTGAGAGAGAGCATGACTGTCTGGTTGCGAGTGTGTGTGACGTGTGTGTGTGTGTTGTAAGTGAGTGTGTGTGTGTGTTGTGTGTGTTGTGTGAGAAAGACATAGCGACAGATAGAGAGAATATGTTTACACCCAAGAAGAATGAAGATGTGTCTGTGAAGGTGTTTTCTATAAACATGTGTGACCACTACAGCTTGAAGCCTGAACAGGGAACGGCTGAGAATGTGGACATTGCTTTCTCACTGTCTGAGAAGGAGAGTGTGTGTGTGTGTGTGTGAGTGTGTGAGTGTGTGCGTGCGTTATTCACTGCCACCACAAACTGTTGTCTGCCCTGAAATGCCATGACAGCACACTCTCTGGAGCTTCTTTACATTTAGTCATTTAGCAGACGCTCTTATCCAAAGCGACTTACAGTAAGTACAGGGACATTCCCCCCGAGGCAAGTAGGGTGAAGTGCCTTGCCCAAGGACACAACGTCGGGAATCGAACTGGCAACCTTCTGATTACTAGCCCGACTCCCTAACCACTCAGCCACCTGACCCCCTCTTTACTTTCCCCTGCTGTGTGACCTCTCTGTTTCAACTGCACACACACACACACACACACACACACTCTAACACACTCTCTCACACACACACAGGCAGCACAGGTGATTTCCAGCTGTAAGAGTAGCCCCCCCTGCCGTCCTCCAGGTGTTCAGGAGGTCAGGGGTCAGGGGTGACACCAGACACCTCGTCCACGCTAACCCAACCATGCTCCAGCAGACAGGAAGTGACGTCACGCCTGGAGCTGCCGCCCTGCCCCGTCCTGTCACAGTATCGCTCCCTGTGAGTGGTTGCTATAAAATGTCTTCCCATACCCATAAACTCTTCGGCCCCCCCCGCCCCCTCCCGAGGGCACATCGCCACGGTAACCTCGAACCAGGATAATGAGAGAGTGGCATGTTCACGCTGCCCGGCAGGTAAACTCAGGTAACCTCCCTCTGATGGAATCAAACTGGGCTTGACTGAACATGGAAGCTTGTAATTATGACACGCAGATCATAAAGCAAGGTGTAATAATCTGCCTGCCTGCCTGCCTGCCTGCCTGCCTGCCTGCCTGTCTGTGCCTGCCTGCCTGCCTGCCTGCCTGCCCGCCTGTCTGTGTCTGTCTGTCTGTCTGTCTGCCTGTATGCCTGTCTGCCTGCCTGCCTGCCTGCCTGCCTGCCTGCCTGTCTGTCTGTCTGCCTGTCTGCCTGTCTGTCTACCTCACGGACTGTGGAGTAGAAGCATTTTCTGCCTGTCTGTTTCAACGCCCTAATCAAGCTGTTACACACAAACTATTATCATGTGACCAGATTACAAACAACTTCATACGTGTCTGCAGGTTTCCCAGTCTGCCTAATAGTTTATCAACTGGCCACCAGAACATTCCTCACTGCTGATATTATCTTGGAACACCATGTAGTAACGCTTGATACCAGAGTTGTTCAGCAAAACTTTAAGGGCCAAAAGCAAGTAATTCTTTTCACATTAAACTGCAGAATGCCTTTTTCCCCTTGAGGTAAATATCTGGTCGGACTAATACTCCCCTCTCATTCTCTGTCATTATGTCATAAAGAGAATTAATCGCCTGTAAACCTTTACCACACACAGACTTGGCCTCTAGCACTGGCACCACACACACACACACACGCTTCACCTGGCAGTGGTTTGTTGTAGACACAGGAGTGTGATTGGTTGAGAGGGCAGGGCTGGAGAGGAGATGCTAGCCTTGACTGGTCTCTCGGCAACCTTGAGATCCAAGGAGCTGCTGGTGACGGTTTGGCAGTGAACTTTTATCATCAAACACATCAACACCTGCCCACCCTCCTGCTGCTCCCCACACACACACACACACACGCACGTACACGCACACACACACGCACGTACACACACACACACACACACGCACGTACACACACACACACACACACAAACCATGTCTGATCATCTTCCCCTCTCCCTCTACCTCTCTC
>NC_085028.1:16869380-16884380 GCF_963692335.1 Osmerus eperlanus
GGAGGGTTAGGGGGGGTGTAGGGGGGAGGGGAAGACAAGAGAGAGAGCTGCCTGGTGACAGATGAAGGAGAGGGGGTGAGGACTGGGGGAGGGAGGGGGAGGAGGACTGGGGGAGGGAGGGGGAGGAGGACTGGGGGAGGGAGGCTGAGGTAGGAGGGGGTGTCATGGTGAATAAGCCCAATTACACCAGTGTTGGATAGAAACCAGATGACCACAGGCTCTGACAACACTCAGAGGTTAACAAGGCCAACACATACACACACACACACACACATACACGCATACACACACACACACACACAAAACACATTGAGGTCAACAAGGCCAATCTACACACACACACACACACTCTCAACCACAGCAGAGGTTTTACTGGGAGAATGGAGTGTGAGGAGAAGAGAAGCCTTGCTGACACACACACACGTACACACACACACTCACGTACACACACACTCACACACACACACAGACTCATTATCCCTAGTTTACAATCTATGCATTCCACATCCTTCTCATGACTTGTGCACATTCTATAGCTACTATCTATATCCTCATTCTATAGCTACTATCTATATCCTCATTCTATAACTACTATCTATATCGTCATTCTACCTTGCGTACATACACCTTATATCTTTATTCTCCCAAAGGTTCCATTCCAAACAGGATATATCTGCCTCTTTTCCATATCCAGTCTGGATGTTCTATATGATCATATTCTATAATACTGCTCTCCTTGGTCTCTCCGTAGACCCTCATATCTGCTGTTCATCTTTACCTCCCTCCTCCCCTCCCTCCCTCCCTCCCTCCTCCCCCTCCCCTTTGCTGACGGGGCACAAATGGAATGATGACTCTCTCTCTATTTTTACTGTTTAAGGATCACAGCATTCTGCCGGAATCTCATTGACTAATAGCTGCCCCCCTTGGTGTGTATGTAGCGTGTGAGTGTGTGTGTTTGGTATGTGTGTGTGTAGCATGTGTGTGTGTTTGGTATGTGTGTGTGTGTGTGTGTGTGTAGCATGTGTGTGTGTGTGTGTAGCATGTGTGTGTGTGTAGCATGTGTGTGTGTGGGAGGAGTGTGTACATGGCTGGGAAGTGAGCTCATCGTTTCGTCTTCGGGCCCTAATTTTAGAACAGTTTGTTGATTGGCTGAGAGCTTCCCTGGAGGAGAGGTTTCAAGGCCTCATTTGGTTACCTGGTTACCCCCCCCCCCCCCCACCCACCCCTCCACCGCTGAGGAACTCAGAACTAGAAGGTGGGCGGAAAACTGAACTCTTGCAACTTAATGCATAGATTATTTACCATCCTCACTATATCTCATCAGATCTGTTAGTTTGAATAAAAACATGTAATATATTGTTAAATAGCCAGTCTTCAGACTGTATGACTTCCTGTGGTTGCTTCTGCCATCTAGTGGTTGGAAGAGAAAATGCTTCAAAAACAAAACGCGAGAGCCACCATAAAAGGAGGTCCAGTACATTTTATTTGTATAAATACATTCAGCAGTCATGCCTGGGTGACTGAATATCTGTGTGCATGTATGTAACGGTCTGCTTGGCTTAGAGGTCCATCTCACAGGAAACACAAGGCTTCTGGTTCCTGTATTAATAAGTATTGTAATGTTAAGTGTGTGCTGTGTTGTACAAACTCAGTAGTATTTTATTAGTGCAAAAAAGGAAACTATAGAATAATAAAGGTTTAAAAACAGGAAAACATTGCAGTGAGCGATCACCTTCACCCAATCGTAGTATAGTAAAATATATTCATTTCATCCTTCCCAAATTAATTTTTAAAAGATGATCAAATCCTTTCATTGAATATGCGGTTGTCTCCTTCCAGTGGTTAAGTAGCTGAGGCTGTCCTTCTCTCAAGGCGGATGAGAGAATCTCAAACTATCTTCACTTTTCTCTTATAAACACAGTGTCAAGAACATCCATCCATTAAGTGGATTTAAAAAAAAAGGTCAAAAAGGTCAGTAGGCTACAGTTGGTTTGCAATCTAAGATCTTGAAAGCAAAAAAACGCAAAAAAATTAAAACATTTTAAAAATCCACATCACACACTCCCACCACCAGAACAACATCAGACCACCAACGCATCTGTAGGCCTCTGGAGCCCAGACGCAGCCTGGGGTCTTTCCTCAGATGCCGACCGCCTTGGTGCTCTCGTCCTGGGCCAGGGTCTCCAGCGAGGTCTGCCTGGTCAGCAGCTCCTCCTTGTCGCCGTGGGAGGAGTGGCGCTGGCAGCGGGTGCGGAGCGCCGTGACCACGATCAGGCCGGCCAGCACCAGGACGGTGAGAGCCACCAGTGTGCCCACGACAAAGAGCGCTGGAGGACGAGAGAGGTCAGGGGTCAGGGGTCAAACAGAGAAACAATGAAGAGGGGTCGGAGGGGTGGGGGGGTCGTTGCTGCTCACCTGGCACCCACCAACCATGTACATCGGCGTTCAAGAGCTCGAAGCGACCTGCGGAGTTACAACCAATTAGTGAGCAGGCAGGGTGTGACCTCACAGTTGCAAGGCACCAGCCGTCAGTGGTCGGTTAGTGTCCAATGTGCTCTGTCATACCGTCTACAGGAATCACACCCCCGCACACACCCCCGCACACATTTTTTGAAACTTGAGTAAACGGGCAAGAGAGCCCTCTGGCTACGGGAGGGTTAACGGGCAAGAGAGCCCTCTGGCTACGGGAGGGTTAACGGGCAAGAGAGCCCTCTGGCTACGGGAGGGTTAACGGGCGCGGCCTACCCTGATCCCCGGTGCAGCGAGACAGGCACTCGGCCGCGGAGCTGTAACTGTTGCTGTTGCCTCGGCAACCTCCGTAGGTGAAGGGGCGGCAGGTCTGGGAGACGGAGTCGAAGTAGAACATGGGGAAGGACGCCCTGCACGGCCCCGCATCATAAGGAACCACGCAGCTGTCTGGAGAGAGGGGCGCTCGCATCATCATCTGCCATCCTGGGACTCATTTTCATATGTGAAGACTCTTTTTAATACGTTAAGTACTGTGTACAGGTCTCAGGCACAAGAGTTTTTAAGTAAAGCAACAATACCAATAAACAAGCGGACCTCTGGCAGAGAGAGAACCGCAGTTAGAACATGCTAGAACCCAGTGAGACACTTTGGAAAGATCTGCTCATTACCTATGTATTGTTGGTTGGCAACAGCAGGACCCTTCTTGGAGGTACTGACGGACACTGGAGAACGGAGAGATGAACGAGAGAGGTGAGAGATGTAGAGATGGAGGTTTAAACAAACATAACAATGGAGGCGGAGGAGAGGGAGAGAGATGACTGAAAGAGAGAGAGAACCTGTGCAGGAGCTCATGCAATCCTCCTCCGTGTGATAGTTGTTGCTGTTGCCACTGCAGCCTCCGAAGATGAAAGGCTGGCATGTTTGCGTGGCAAAGTCGTAGTGGAAGCGTCTCATAGACGCCCGGCATGGTCCCACCTCCGTCTTGGCCTGGCAGCGCTCTGATTGGGAGGGGAGAGTACAATCAGATGCTCCGATTGGCTGGAACAACAGGGTTAAATTCTTCCGATTGGTTGAAAATATCCCTCACCTGCGTAGTCAGACTGCCCCTCCTTATGGACGTCTTGTTCTACAGCTACACAGAGAGACAAGGTCTAGTCACACACGATTCACACAGTACTACAAAAATACACTCCTATCTACACAGCACTGTGCACATACGTCAAGTGATGCACTCAGACATGGTTCATGTTGTTCTCAACCCCTAGTTGGTTTCTTAAAACCATGTCTGATAGTCTGGCTTCATTGTCCTTTGACTAACTGGGAAACATGCTGGGAGTATCTGCTGATTGGTTTGAAGATGACATCAACCAATCAGACGAGCATTACTGTTATCAAATGTCCCAGCTTGTCCCACAACATCACAAGACAGATGTAATCTGTCAAACTATGACAGATCTGCATGCTGGCCTGCGACCCGGAACATTCTTAGGAAGATTGGTCACAGTCAGAAGATGCATTACTGAGAAGACTAACAAGAACATATCTTCATCATATCAGATAGTGTGGAAGCAACACAAGGATAACCACAGTGAGATTATACACACACAGACACACACACACACACACAACACAGGATGTGCGTTTGTAGTTTCTGCCTGCTATCTCCTATATCTATGTTTACGGTTGTTATTTACGACAGATATCTGTGTCACGCTCATAACACAACAGAGAAGAAGAGAACATTGTGAGGTCACCTTGGTCCTCCAGGCGCAGGGGCCCGGACATTCTGCCCCGGGCGGAGGCCTGGACGGGCCCAGCGCCAGGCTTCGAGTCTGCAGAAGGTTCAGGCGTACCAGGATAGGCCTCCTTACTCACAACAGGGCCTGAGAGATAGAGAGAGAGCGAGAGAGAGCAGGAGAGAGAGCGAGAGCGAGCGAGCGCGAAATAGGTCGAGAGATAGTTTGTGACAGAGAGGGTGACAGAGAGAAAGAGAGTAAACAACCTCTGCTCTACAGCACTAGATCACCGCTCTACAGCACTAGATCACCGCTCTACAGCACTAGATCACCGCTCTACTGCACTAGATCACCGCTCTACTGCACCGCTCTACTGCACTAGATCACCGCTCTACAGCACTAGATCACCGCTCTACTACAGCAGTAGATCACCGCTCTACTACAGCACTAGATCACTGCAGTACTGCACTAGATCACCGCTCTACAGCACTAGATCACCGCTCTACTACTGCACTAGATCACTGCTCTACTACTGCACTAGATCACCGCTCTACTACTGCACTAGATCACCGCTCTACAGCACTAGATCACTGCTCTACTACTGCACTAGATCACCGCTCTACAGTACTAGATCACCGCTCTACAGCACTAGATCACCGCTCTACTACTGCACTAGATCACCGCTCTACTGCACTAGATCACCGCTCTACAGCACCGCTCTACTGCACTAGATCACCGCTCTACAGCACTAGATCACCGCTCTACTACAGCAGTAGATCACCGCTCTACTACAGCACTAGATCACTGCAGTACTGCACTAGATCACCGCTCTACAGCACTAGATCACCGCTCTACTACTGCACTAGATCACCGCTCTACAGCACTAGATCACCGCTCTACTACTGCACTAGATCACCGCTCTACTACTGCACTAGATCACTGCTCTACTACTGCACTAGATCACCGCTCTACTACTGCACTAGATCACCGCTCTACAGCACTAGATCACTGCTCTACTACTGCACTAGATCACCGCTCTACAGTACTAGATCACCGCTCTACAGCACTAGATCACTGCTCTACTACTGCACTAGATCACCGCTCTACAGCACTAGATCACCGCTCTACAGCACTAGATCACTGCTCTACTACTGCACTAGATCACCGCTCTACAGCACTAGATCACTGCTCTACTACTGCACTAGATCACCGCTCTACAGTACTATATCACCGCTCTACAGCACTAGATCACTGCTCTACTACTGCACTAGATCACCGCTCTACAGCACTAGATCACCGCTCTACAGCACTAGATCACTGCTCTACTACTGCACTAGATCACCGCTCTACAGCACTAGATCACCGCTCTACAGCACTAGATCACTGCTCTACTACTGCACTAGATCACCGCTCTACAGCACTAGATCACTGCTCTACTACTGCACTAGATCACCGCTCTACAGCACTAGATCACTGCTCTACTACTGCACTAGATCACCGCTCTACAGCACTAGATCACCGCTCTACAGCACTAGATCACCGCTCTACAGTACTAGATGAGGCCAGAACAGAACAAGCAGATGTTTAGTACACGGGAGTCCCACCAGGCAGCTGGTCAGATCATCCTCTCCCCTGTTGACACTAACACATTCCTGCGGCAGTGACACTGTAGAAATACTCCTTTACAGATAAGTCCTTGTCCAAACACACGAAGAAGGGCGTGTGTCAATAGTCTAAAGTGACCTCCTCACCGTGAGGTGACACTGTGGATCTACACAGGAAGTGTCAGAGGAGACCTCAGCCACCTGTCTCGTGTCCCCAGCTCAGTGAGAGGACAGCGAGACAAGAGAGGCACGTCACAGTATTGAGACGCACCCCCGGGGGGTTGGCTACGACCCCTTACCTGGCCAGGGTTGCCTGCTAATGACCTCACAGCCCAGCCACACCCTGATCCTCAGAATCTAGGGATTCATCCTGAGAGGGGCTGATCCAGGCTAACAGAGCCAGAGGTCACCTAACCGGTCGGACTGGAGAAAGATAAAACATGACATACACACCCAGATTATCACACAGGGACACCAAACACACACACACACACACACACAGATTATCACACAGGCAGACCAAACACACACAAACACACACACAAAGAGCCTGAAAGCTCCCAGCTGAAACAGGTACAACAGGGTGATATTATGGACAACACAGGCTAAATCTGTTGATCAACTTCTAGAGGTTTGATTGAAACTGTGTTTTGGTCATCCTGCTGGTCATCCTGCTGGACTAATAAGAAGCTGCCAGACTTCAGGTTTATGACAAAGAAAACAAACATTCACACCCCCAGTACAAGCACGCACGCAAGCATTAACACAACCCTACGCAAGCATTCACACACAAACACACCCACTTCAGACACTGGTTAAAAGTTAACAGGTAACCAGCGTCTGACCTGTGCAAATATTACAGTCAGTAACTTCCCTTTCTAAAACCATGGTAGTTGGCGAACTGACCACAGAACAACACACAGGGACCGAGAGCACCACACGCACACTAAATAACTCAAGACAAACCGGAAAGTGACTTCTCTGCTTTGTTCGTACAGGATGGCTCTCTGGACCAAACTGACACCCAGGGGGTGAAGCAGTAGAGGACAGGCACAAGAGACACAAACATGTGACAGTTTGAATCTTCCAAAACAAATTCTCTGATCTGAGATGGGATTGATGGATATAAAACTCGCAACAGTCAATCTGGGCTCAGACCACTGACTAGCCCAAGCAGAGAGGACACCTAAATCTAATTTAAATATACAAAATGAGATCTTAATACCATTACATTATAGTAATATTTTCTACACAATTGAAAGTGTCCTGAAAATATATATTATATAATTGTGTAACTTAACATACTCATTGATAACTTTTAATACATGTCAATATGTTTTGTAGTTATACTTTGTGAGTATAATATATGTTGTGTTTGGGAGCACCAGCCTAAACCAACAGGGCCCCTCAGCCTCCAGCTTAAAGCAGGCTGGTGACACCATCTCTCACGCAGCAGCAACATTTCCTGTTGGCTAATATGTTTTGTCCCTTCAACCACAAGGCCCTGAACCACAGACAACTTCCATCAGCCACCTTCTCCTTTACTCTTTAATCCAAAGAAGTACTCAATCATGTGAGCTGACAAAAGACGTTTTTTACACAGCGGTTCTGGGAACCTGAATTCATTGGTGTTTAGGACCATGGGGGGGGTGATCTGACGGTGGCGTCCCTGTGGTGTTAACGGCCTGCTCCTACCTGTGACCCCGGAGCAGGTCTTCTCACACTCCTCCTGAGACTGGAAGTTGTTGCCGTTGGCGTTGCAGCCGCCGTAGATGAAGGTCTTGCAGGAGCCGTTGGCGGCGTGGTAATAGAACCTGCGGTGGGAAGCACGGCACCTGCCCACAAACATGGGCTGGAGGCACTGATCTGTGGGAGGAGGGGGGAGAGAGTTAGAGGGAAGAGAGTCGCAGATGGAGAGGGAAGGAGTGAGAGAGGGAGGGGATTGAAGGAGAGAGAGTAGAGGAGGGAGAGAGGGGAGAGAGAGTAGAGGAGGGAGAGAGGGGAGTGAAGGAGAGAGAGTAGAGGAGGGAGAGAGGGGAGAGAGAGTAGAGGAGGGAGAGAGGGGAGTGAAGGAGAGAGAGAGTAGAGGAGGGAGAGAGGGGAGTGAAGGAGAGAGAGAGTAGAGGAGGGAGAGAGGGGAGAGAGGGAGAGAGAGTAGAGGAGTGAGAGAGGGGAGTGAGGAAGAGAGAGTAGAGGAGGGAGAGAGGGGAGAGAGGGAGAGAGAGTAGAGGAGGGAGAGAGGGGAGTGAGGAAGAGAGAGTAGAGGAGGGAGAGAGGGGAGAGAGGGAGAAAGAGTAGAGGAGGGAGAGTGTAGAGGAGGGAGAGAGGGGAGTGAAGGAGAGAGAGTAGAGGAGGGAGATAGGGGAGGAGGGAGAGAGAGTAGAGGAGGGAGAGAGGGGAGAGAGGGAGAAAGAGTAGAGGAGGGAGAGTGTAGAGGAGGGAGAGAGGGGAGTGAAGGAGAGAGAGTAGAGGAGGGAGATAGGGGAGGAGGGAGAGAGAGTAGAGGAGGGAGAGAGGGGAGGAGGGAGAGAGAGTAGAGGAGGGAGAGAGGGGAGAGAAGGAGAGAGAGTAGAGGAGGGAGAGAGGGGAGAGAGTAGAGGAGGGAGAGAGGGGAGGAAAGGAAAGGAGAGTAGAGGAGTGAGAGAGGGGAGAGAGGGAAAGGAGAGGTCATTAGAGGTGTGATCTATTACAGAACGTGGCTTCATCAGAAGCCAGCCCAGATGAATTCTAAAACCTTCGGACTCGGAAAAGTGTGTTCAAACAGGATGACAAGAGAAGGTCATGTGACAATGCCCATGACATGTAGATTTACAACAAAAAGTACAAAAGTCAACAGTGGATTAAAGTGGAGTCAGAACCAGTGACACAAGTGACAGAGGAGGCGGGGGCCTTAGCGTGAAGAACCACACGCTTTTAAACGTTTCATCCTCCGTTGCTCATTACCATAACAGTTTCCATTTTAAAAGCACAAATGACCCTGTTTCTCTTTACCTTCTCCTTACACAATCATTTCAACACGATTGTGACTAATCGGACTGGATCGTAACAATGTGCTGAGAGCACGGTTCAAAACCAGAGAATAAAACATTGAATCAGACTCATTCTTCGTTGTCAGAAAATGTAGTAACGCCCTGCTCGAGCTTTGCATTTCCCCACAACATCTACATACCGTGAGCTGCCGTATGTGAACTAGTCAGACTGGTTAGGCCTGTCGTGTTCACGGTAAGTGGGGGGGGGGGGGGGGGGGTAGAGGGGACCGTGGAGCTGCCACAGGAAAAGCTAAGCAGCCAAACAGCATTCTTTTCTTTAGAACTGGACGCCCACGTTGGTCAACAGGTTTATGTCATCCATCTCTTCATCTTAACCCGCATCCTCGTTAACTCATTTCAATGACAAGAACGAGGCTAAAGTCCAGTATTGTCACATAAACCACTGTTATCACAGAGCTTGTGATAATGGCAGGTCAATACAATGGGTTGTGTTTGTCAAGTCAATAAAAGTGTTGGGGCACGAGGGGGCATGAACGGCTGAGTAGCCTAATAATGGTCTTCCAACGTCACCCGCCCTGGCCCCAAATTATTACATTTACATTTAGTCATTTAGCAGACACTCTTATCCAGAGCGACTTACAGTAAGTACAGGGACATTCCCCCCGAAGCAAGTAGGGTGAAGTGCCTTGCCCAAGGACACAACGTCATTTGGCACGGCTGGGAATCGAACCAGCAACCTTCAGATTACTAGCCCGACTCCCTCACCACTCAGCCATCTGACTCCCTGACAGAAATTATGATTAGAGAGATGATACATAGGGTGATCCTACACAAGACAACTAGGCGTTGATGATATAATTTGGAATTATAGTGAACCCGTGACTTATGTGGCGTACCTGGGTATTCTAATAACCCTTACCTGTTGAATTGGTTACCCTCGTTTCGCTGTCGCTGAGGCCAACTACTTGGATTCTCGGGGTGTGTTGACGCTCGGATGTTTTACGGTAGACCTGGAACTGCGTCGAGGGCCCCAGAGTGCAAACGTCTTGGCCGTCTTTAATGCAGGTCACCAGGTAGCACTGAGCCATTCCGTCTGCTGGTCTACCGATCATAGCGAGCTGGCAGTCCTTGTTGTTGCAGCAAGCCCTCTGACACCCTTCCATGTCGGTTATCTCCGGTAAGTGAGCCAGGTTACGGGCTCCGTTTTCGTAGGACATCGGCTCTAGACCCTGTTCGGGGTCGGCTTCTGTGTCCCACGCGCATCCCCCTATTCCCTCCTGCACCTGAGATGTGACGAACACGACGAAGAGGCACAATATGCCGCCGCTCAACACCTGAGCCATGGTTGTTGTTCTACCTGTCTCTGTCCTCAGCCTTACCTCACAATTAAACTCCTTGATTCGTTTCCTGATCAAACCAAGTAAAACGTTTTTTTTAACAAGCAAAACTTATCAATTTAGAAGTGCGTAGGCTCTGCTTCGACCACTTCCCTGTTGAAGAACACTGTCCTTTGTTGTTTCACGTCGTAGACTATAAGCTCCACCGTTGTAACAGGTGCGGTTTTCCCCACCCACCGTCACGCCCCACAACTTTCATCCTTCCTTGTATGACGTCAGATGTTATATCCATATTGAAAGTTTTCTGACCAATTCGGTTCAGTTTATATAATGATAATTACCGTTAGGCTATATTTTATTCATTTAGCAGACGCTTTTATCTAAAGCCACAAACAGTAGCCTGTGTAGACAGACAGTATACAGCTAAACGGCGTATGCTAAATAACTCAATGTAAACATCCGTATGTCGGTGGTCAGTCAATCCTCTATAACCTCGCGGAATTCTCGTCTTCATTCAACACTCCCAGACTGATGTTCCAGTTTAATGAACCTCCCTGGTCCCTGCTAACACTGCCAACCACAAACCTGACGAGACACTCATTTACAACTGAGACAGCCTAATCTCTGGTCACTGTTTCCGTGTCTCAACTATCCTGTACGGCTTAGAATCTGTAACAATGCATAGAAACTGAAGTCATTCCAATAATGCGAAATAATGTAATTCCAGTGTTAATTAAACACAGTTTAGCTAATAGTTTTTTTAAAGGTTCAAAACATATTTTCCAAAGAAAGTTTCGAAAGGTTGAAAAAGAAATGTAAAAAAGGTTCGAAAAAAAGCATAACTAAAAGAGACCAGAAAACAGGTCTGTGCATGCTACGCCTGCTTCAGTCACTAGATGGCGCGCAAGACTAGATGGCGCGCAAGACGCCATCTAGTGACGACTCTCTCTTTTTATGAATGCTGAAATTGTTAAGTTAGGTTAAGTGAGGCTTCGCCCTAGTCACGGAAGCGTTGTGTGTGTGGTTGTGTGTGGTGGTGGTGGTGTGTCAGTGTAACACGGAAAAAGCGAATGAGAGAGGGAGAGAGAGAGAGAAAAGGTTTGGGGGGCGATTCGATTTGGGTCTTAAGTTGTGAACACACTGGCATTACGATACACTTTAGTTAAGGGTCCGTATTGTTAAAATAAGTGACAATGACTCATTAGTTGACATGTACTTATTTAAGTAAGTAACTGAGTAACTAGAAGTTAATTTGTCTCTAGATCTACATTTCTCAGAATGCTATCTGTAAGCCTATGTAATACTGTCATCTCCTACGGCCTACATATTTTATTTTTTGGCAGAAATATAGTTATTTAAATAATCAATTATTAATGACGCTGCGCATAACCTCAGGAGAGTTTAGCTACATTGCTTGAGGCGCACAGCAGAAAAGAGACACATATTCTGCGGCACTAGGACCCAGCAGCTGTAACCGCGCCTCACATTTGGATTGAACGGTGCAACCGCTACCGCGCATCTACTGCGCCCCGACCGCATTTACTCGCTTCGGTCTACCAGTCTGCACGTGTTCGTCATTCGTTGTGGACATGGCAGCGAACCGGGTCGGGAGGAGATGTAACAACAAAGTCCACTCACCGAGCAGGGGCTCCGGTAGGGAACCGGGTCTAAGCGTGCAGAAGCGGCAAGCGCGTGTGACTGTGAAGTACAACAGAAAGGAACTTCAGCGGCGCCTGGATGTGGAGAAGTGGATAGACTGTGGTCTGGACGAGCTCTATCTGGGAAAGGTGAGCCCTGTCCACCTACACAACACCGACACAGGCTCGAGCAACACTGGCTGTGGTGACTTCGGTTGATAAGCAAAATAGCCTATTTTACGCCCAGCTTGACGAGGAAGAGAATCATCACAAATATGTGGGCTATAATAATAATAATAATACAAAACTGATAATAGCCTATATACATATTTTCTCTTGTAGCTATCCTCCCCAGTGGAGATAAGGTAGTTGGCTGGGCAGAATTCTCGAATATTGTTTTATGTAACAGTTACTCAGCTTTGGTGTCAAGAGGCCATTGAGTGACATAAATCGACTTGGCAGAAGCCGCGGGCCACGGAATCCACTGGAGTGTGCGTCTGGCGCATCCTATTCTTCCACGCGCAGGGAGTGACTTGATCGCTTTAATGAATCGTTTTGCGCAGTGAATGCTGGCTATACGTATAGAAATAGTTTTTTTTAGAGACGAGCTGTCTGGGAATATTGGCAAATTCGTTTGTTCGTTTACTGTATTCGTTTGAATCATTTACTGTAAATGGGGATTACACAGTGAACGTCCAGAGTGACTCACCATCTGCACTCAGTGAATAGACGGGGTGTACTTAAGACTTAAATCAATTCTATGTTGGGTGCGTACGCGCTAAGGCGCGTGGCCCTGCCTGTGCACCCTCTGCAGGCCTTTTGGGGATCACGAGGATGGAACCCTTTTTGTGGTGCAGCAACCAGCTGACCTTTAAAAACACGCCTCAAGTACACCTATAGTCTATATTAGGGTTAAAGTTCAGCCGGATCAAACGAGTCCAGTCTTTGCTTTCATAACGAAAGAATACACAGCCCTTCCACGTGCGAGAGGTGGCTCGGGACCAACATCACTCTCTGCGGCCTATTGTGTTAAAAAATAAAAGATATGAAAACCGTATCTGATCTCATATTTACGAGGTTGGTCATTGTGGTCATTTAGCGCAGGCTTTGGAGAGTGGGGTCGATAAATGTTGTGTGACTGGAAACCAGCCTTTAGATCCCTGGGGCATAGTGGGGTGGGGGTGGAGGACTGAGAGGGGATGTTTGGGGGGGGCAGGGGGAGTTGGGGGAATGGCTTCGATAGAATAAAGTGTTCCCATGCACATCCATATATTACCAGAGGACCAGAGGGTTGGTGAGTGGCCGGTTGGCCGGGCCGCCTGCTGCCTTACATGGACACACAGGTCTGGAGGACTGGCTGGTGGAGGACTGGCTGGTGGAGGACTGGCTGGTGGAGGACTGGCTGGTGGAGGACTGGCTGGTGGAGGACTGGCTGGTGGAGGACTGGCTGGTGGAGGACTGGCTGGTGGAGGACTGTCTGGTGGAGGGCAGCTGGAGCACAGGACCAGACAGGAAGTCAGGAAGAGTGTGCGTGGGAGCAAACAGGAAGTAATTTAGTGTCATGGGAACCTGGTGGTGTGTGGCTGGCATGACTGATGGGGAGGGGGATTGAGGCAGGCATGGGGAATGCTGATTGGGTGGGGGGGGTTTGGGCTGGGAGAGGGGGGCGGGGGGGAGGGGAGGATGGACTGGGATACAGGGATGGGAATGGGGTGTGGGGTGAAAACGCGTACATTTTCCGTCCATCTGCTTCAAAATTAAAGACCGTCAAGTATACATTTAGAAAACGCTAACAGGATGTTCAGACATTCATATCTGGGTGTTTTAGTTTGAAGCGTTCTTAATGGACCTTCTACTCATTCAGAAGAGAGCGCTACGGCATGGTGATAAAACATGACTGCAGACTCAATCTGTCTAATGCAGAGATCACTGCCTGACTGGAATATACATCACTGGAGCAGTGGTAGTAAAACTGACATGGAGTCTCTCTCTCTCTCTCTCTCTCTCTCTCTCTCTCTCTCTCTCTCTCTCTCTCTCTCTCTCTCCCCTCATCTATCTCTCCTTTCTCACGTTTAGTATCTACTCCCCAAATACCCCCCCAACACACATCAACACACACATGAACCCCCCCCACACACACGTACACACACACACACACACAGCCAGGAGCAGCTGTAGCATCTATCTCTTGTATCTATGTTAATGAGAGGGTATACTGTCCCCTCTTCCTATGTAACGATGGCTGTGTGTGTGCGTGTGTGTGTGTAATCAGATCTCCCCCAGACTCATTTCTTCCCCCTGCCCTCCCCCTCTACCCTTCCTCCCACCACCCTTCCCCGGGGCTGACCAGCATTTGTGTGTGTGAAGTGGTGGGTTGACCAGTGTGTTTGTGTGTGTGTGTGTGTGTCTGTGGTGCTGACCATCACCAGACCTGCCTGGACAGACACTTAACGATCCTTCCTGTTATTGACTGATGACAGACCAGTCTCTTGAGTGGGGGGGGGGGGTCTATATGAACGGGGGGTGGGGTCTGAGAGGAAGGGGTGTGTGGGGGGGGGGTTCGGGAGGGGGGATGATGGTCCCATATGTCACCACCAAAGAGCACAAAGGAAGAGTCATGCAGTCCTTCCCCCCTCCCCCCCCCCACACACACACACACCCTGCTGTACATCCCTGTTGTGTCCGTCCCTTAGCATAACCCTGGCGCCTGGCTTGCTCCATTATCAAGGTCCATTAGTCTTGAGTCAGCGCCACGTCCACGCTCACACAACCGGGATTAAGACCCCTGAGTGGGCCTGGCTGACTGGCTGGCTGACTGACCGCCTGGCTGGCTGACCGCCTGGCTGGCTGACTGGCTGACCGCCTGTCTGGCTGACCGCCCGGCTGGCTGACCGGCTGGCTGGCTGACCGCCCGGCTGGCTGACCGGCTGGCTGACTGACCGCCTGGCTGACTGGCTGACTGGCTGGCTGGCTGACTGGCTGACCGGCTGACCGGCTGGCTGGCTGGCTGACTGGCTGACCGCCTGGCTGACCGGCTGGCTGACTGGCTGGCTGGCTGACCGGCTGGCTGGCTGGCTGACTGGCTGAAAGTCCAATCCCATGCTTACTGCCTGGCTAAATAGTTGACTGACTCTCTTAGCCTCCCTTCTTGCCTGCCTGCCTGTTTTTACTGGCTGGTGGCATGCCTGGTGGACTTCCATAGATCTAATCTTCCCTCATCATTCACT
>NC_085028.1:16889380-16894219 GCF_963692335.1 Osmerus eperlanus
AAGAAGAAACTATTTCATAACTGTCCCTGTTCCTGCCCTGCTGTGTCTTACAACACACACGCAGTGAGTCAGCTCGGCAGGCGGGCTCCACTGAAACGCTCACACACCCACACAAGCGCACACACACACACAAGCGCACACACACACAGTCTCTCCCCTGTGAGACAGTTACAGTTCAGTGAGCAGACCGTGTCCTAGGAAGACCTACTGTAGGAAGAGCTGTGCATGTCTCTGATCTTTCCTGCTACATGTTATGGATGGTATTGATCAGACGGTTTTGATCAGAGGGAAGGGAGGGAATATCCATCTCCATCTGTGATGAAGAAGGCTGTAGATCTGAGGACTAGGGGGAGAGGAAGGAAGCCTGTCTGTCTGTCTGTCTGTCTGTCTGCCTGTCTGTCTGCCTGCTTGTCTGTCTGCCTGCTTGTCTGTCTGTCTGCCTGCCTGCCTGCCTGCCTGCCTGCCTGCCTGCTTGCCTGCCTGTCTGCCTGCCTGTCTGCCTGTCTGCCTGTCTGCTTGCTTGTCTGTCTGCCTGCTTGTCTGTCTGCCTGCTTGTCTGTCTGCCTGCTTGTCTGTCTGCCTGCCTGCCTGCTTGCCTGCCTGCCTGTCTGCCTGTCTGCCTGTCTGCCTGTCTGCCTGTCTGCCTGCTTGTCTGTCTGCCTGCTTGTCTGTCTGCCTGCTTGTCTGTCTGCCTGCCTGCCCTGCCTGCCTGCCTGCCTGTCTGTCTGCCTGTCTGCCTGTCTGCTTGCTTGTCTGTCTGCCTGCTTGTCTGTCTGCCTGCTTGTCTGTCTGCCTGCCTGCCTGCCTGCCTGCTTGCCTGCCTGCCTGTCTGCCTGCTTGTCTGTCTGCCTGCCTGCCTGCTTGCCTGCCTGCCTGTCTGCCTGCCTGTCTGCCTGTCTGCTTGCTTGTCTGTCTGCCTGCTTGTCTGTCTGCCTGCTTGTCTGTCTGCCTGCCTGCCTGCCTGCCTGTCTGCCTGTCTGTCTGTCTGTCTGTCTGTCTGTCTGCCTGTCTGACGCTCCGCTGCTCTTGTTCCCAGGAGGAAGACATGCCTGAGGAGGTGAACATCGACGAGCTGCTCGATCTGAAAAGTGACGAGGAGAGAACACACAGACTGCAGGTGACACACACACACACGCACACACATACCACACACACACACGCACACACAAACCACACACGCACACACAAACCACACACACACATACACACACACAGACTGCAGGTGACATACCACACACACACACACATACCACACACACATACCACATACACACACACAGACTGCAGGTGACATACCACGCACGCACACACACACACAAACCACACACACACACGCACACACAAACCACACACACACACACACAAACCACACACACATACCACACACACACATACACACACACACACTGCAGGTGACATACCACACACACACACATACCACACACACACATACACACACACAGACTGCAGGTGACATACCACACACACAGACACATACCACACACACACATACACACACACAGACTGTAGGTGACATACCACACACACACACACAAATACCACACACACACACACCTCTAGTGTCCCTGCACACACACACACACCCTGCTATAGTGTCCCTGCACACACACAGTGCAGGTGATATACCACACACACACACAGATAACAGCACCATCTTGACTGTTGAATGTTTAACTGTTGATGCTCTTCTTTCTTCTCAGGAAATCCTTCAAACCTGCAACACCAACACAGAGGTAGAAACTGCTTTCATCCTTCACTACTGAGGAGGTCGTCTGAACCTCTGCTCTGCCTCCTCCCCCTCTCCTTCTACCATCCTCCCTCCCTCTGATTCCTTCAGACGTACCTGCTCCCTCTCTGACTGTGCCCCCCTGCTCCCTCTCTAACTGTGCCCCCCTGCCCCCTCTCTAACTGTGCCCCCCTGCCCCCTCTCTGACTGTGCCCCCTGCCCCCTCTCTGACTGTGCCCCCCTGCCCCCTCTCTGACTGTGCCCCCCTGCCCCCTCTCTGACTGTGCCCCCCCTGCCCCCTCTCTGACTGTGCCCCCCTGCCCCCTCTCTGACTGTGCCCCCTGCCCCCTCTCTGACTGTGCCCCCCTGCCCCCTCTCTGACTGTGCCCCCCTGCCCCCTCTCTGACTGTGCCCCCCTGCCCCCTCTCTGACTGTGCCCCCTGCCCCCTCTCTGACTGTGCCCCCCTGCCCCCTCTCTGACTGTGCCCCCTGCCCCCTCTCTGACTGTGCCCCCCTGCCCCCTCTCTGACTGTGCCCCCTGCTCCCTCTCTGACTGTGCCCCCTGCCCCCTCTCTGACTGTGCCCCCCTGCCCCCTCTCTGACTGTGCCCCCCTGCCCCCTCTCTGACTGTGCCCCCCTGCCCCCTCTCTGACTGTGCCCCCTGCCCTCCAGGTGTTCGTCCAGGACCTGGTCCTGAAGCTTCACGGCCTGCAGAAACAGGAAGAGCTCCACAACGACGGCATCGAGCACCCCCAGCTGCACATCTTCCCCAACCGCCCGGGCTCTGTGGACAGGGAGGTGCTGCACTGAAGGCCCTGGTCATCCTGGTACCCATGGTAACCCTGGTCCCCATGGTAACCCCAGAGCCCCCACCTCCTCAGTCTTTTACCCCAGCAGCCTATTTACCAGGTCGACGCCCCTGGACCTCTTCTGAGAAGCAGACCACACCCTGCTTACGGACCTGCAGTGCTCCGTACACACAGATACACATGTATGTGTGAGCACACACGCACACACACACACACACAATCACACACACACAAAGAAATACACACATTTCAGACCAGTGCTCGATTTGATGAGAGTTCTGCAGACAGCTTACCTTCGGTACACACACACACACACACACACACAGGTGTAAAGGGGTGCACACAACTCACAGGCAGTCACCAGTCTCTCCAAGCTCTAATTGTCAAATACATTCTTTTAATTCCAAGATTATTTAACAATGAGAGGATTCATGTGTGTAAAAGAGGCTTGTCTCTGGTCAGCCTGCGATTTCTCTCTGTATCTCCTCCCCCTGCTGTCGTCCACACTGGTACATTCCATCACCTCCCTGGCCACGTTTTGTGAATGTTACCAAGCAGTATTACAGTACCTGATGTTCACCCGTCACTCTTAAACACGACTGTTATTCCACGGATATCGACGTGAGGGCTGTTTCCCTAGTAACGCCGCCGTGATATCAGATGACCTACATGGAAGAACTGACCACGCCAAAGTGTATTTGTTTAAAATTCCCAGTGACTGAAATAGGCTGCTGTCACTGATACGGATGATTAAAGGGCGACTAAGCCGGGCTGGTTAACCATGGAGGGGACGTCATGCTTTGCGCTTAGTCCACCTTTAAGGTCTGCCTGTCTCTCCTGCTCCACTCTAGTTTCTCTTTTCGCCACCTCAGGTAGCTGCTGTTCCCAGCCTTTGATGTCTGTGTTTTATATGACAGGATTTGTAACATGGTTTGTACATTTGTAGTGGTGCGTTGGCGGATCGTGTTGTTTGTATATGATTTTAAATAAAGTTTTGGGATTTGAATTGCTCTTCTCCGATCATTTTGTTGTTAAGCCGCTGTGGGACGAGGGTTCACAGGCGTGTCCGTGTGAGATGTTTTCGTATTTTCACCCAAAAAATCCAGAGTCAAAATATCCTGAAAGTATCTCACATGGGTCCTTCACGCCTGCCTGGAGGTTCTGACAGGATTGGAGTGGCAACGAAACAACACAACTCCATTTCCCCTTCTCTTGCTCCAGATGGATGTTTCTCACAGCTGTCCGGTTCTATCAGGTCTAAGCCAGACCCCTGGGTAGGGGCTAGCCTGCCCCTGGCAGCGGAGTTGGTCTGATCAACAGTAGGAGAACATCACCCTCTGGTGGTGCGCTTTGCCAATCGCAGCCTCCCGACATGTTGTGACAGTACCGCACATGGCCACTAGATGGCGCAGAGCACCTGCGATGCCGATGCACCAGTGGCTTCAGTTGTTTTTTCCTTCTACCAACCGCTTGCGTAAGGTTCTTTGTCTATCAAAACTTAGCTGGTGACTATCCATTACCTGTATACATAGCTGATTCAAATTTAAATATAATAATAATAATTTTATTTATAATTCACTTTATATTTCAGTATATCTTTAAATATCAGTTATGGATACATGGTGATAAGCCTGGGACCAGGGTTATCATGGGATGGTTGCCCCTAACTACAGTCCTTGACTGAGGGGCAACTTTGCCATCACATGACAGAAACCTGTCCTGATGACATCACCCAGTGTGTCAGGGAGAGTGTGTTCTGTCAACACGTTTGACTGTTTTGGTGTTTGTAGAATAAACAAAACCATTACCCCTGGGATTCTGTGTGTGTGTCTGGATGCCTGTATGTGCACAGTAGTAGTGTGTGTTTGTACAGTGAGTGTGAGTGAGTGTATGTGCAAAGTGTGTGTGCAGTGTGTGTGCACAGTGTGTGTGCACAGTGTGTGTGTGTGTGTTGGGGGTTTACTGTACAGACTGATCAGAGGCACTGTCTTCAGACAGCCTGTGTCTCCAGAGCGCTGGAAGCAGCCCAGCTGGGGGGGGCAGCAGACAAGCAGACACTGCCATTCCCAGGGTATTGTTACTCTGCATCAATGCATCCTAAAAGTCTCACAGATGCCTAAAGCACACAAACAGACCAGAGGCCCCCAACCCCACCCAGACCAGGCCGTGCACTGTGAACCCCACCCAGACCAGGCCGTGCACTGTGAACTCTACGACTCCACCAATCTAGCTCTGCATATCCCCAATGTCTCTGCACTCCTCCTCTCTCCTCCCCTCCTCTTC
>NC_085028.1:16894419-16896919 GCF_963692335.1 Osmerus eperlanus
GATTAGAACTTTTCTGTTGACGTGCTGGTATTGTGTTACATCCTAACACGAATATACAGTATTTATTACAGTAATTTGCTTGCACTTTCCACAAGAAGTTCATGATGAAATATCTGAGAAAGCTAATACTATTTTAGTTTAATTCTCTCAGATAATCTCAGATTTGTGACGGTTAAATCGAGTTGTTAAATTAACATTGAAAAACAATTAAAACCTCTAACCTGGGAAGGAAAGGGTAGTGCTAGTATATGGGCAGAAGGCTCAAGGTACAGGGTAATAAGGGCTACCTTTATTACCTTTAATGCAGTTAATACATCATCGTTTCTGCGGGTGGGTTTGTCTGTGAAACATCCTGACTTCTCTCTGCAACCTGAATGCAGCTCTGAACAGGCTGTGACATGGACAGTTTTCCTTCCTGCTGAATGAAAACTACCACCAGATTCAGCTAACTTTGATTTCCTTGTCCTCAGAACTCTCTCTCACACACACTCTCTCTCTCACACACACACAGACACACTCTCTCACACACATACACACAGACACACACACACTCTCTCTCTCACACACAGACACACTCACTCTCTGACACACACACACACACACACACACACACACACACTCTCTCTCTCTCTCTCTCTCTCTCTCTCTCTCTCTCTCTCTCTCTCTCTCTCTCTCTCTCTCTCTTTCTCTCTCTCTCTCTCACACACACACACACATACACACACACACTCCTAAGGAGCTGCTTCTGACCAGCCCTGTGTCTTGAGACATTTTCTTCCAGGTATCAGTTAACAATTCACTGCCCCAGTGAGGGTGAAATAGAGGACGTGTCATGGAAAGTGGCCCAATCCTGCTGGTCATCTAACTCCCCCGGGTCCAAGAGAGCCAGGACAGACCCACAGGACAGGGTACTGGTTATCAAGGATTCTGTAAGGGTATAGTACTGGGTATCAAGGATTCTATAGGGGCATAGTGCTGGGTATCAAGGATTATATAGCGGCATAGTGCTGGGTATTAAGGATTATATAGGGGCATAGAACTGGATATTAAGGATTCTATAGGGGCATAGTGCTGGGTATTAAGGATTCTATAGGGGCATAGTGCTGGGTATTAAGGATTATATAGGGCATAGAACTGGATATTAAGGATTATATAGAGGGCATAGTACAGAATATCACCCTGCTCCCGCGGTTCAGATGAGGACGAGCCTGATGAAAACTGATCCCAGATCAGCGCCAGAGAGGGCGTCTCCTCCATGCAGCCGAATAAGATCTCGCTGACAGATGAGAGGAGATCAGGCCCGGGTCCAGTGGTCAGTCCCAGTGGAGATGTCACCGAGGGCTTGTAGGCCCTTATGAAGGATTCTGAAGGGCTAAAGCGCTTGCTGGTCCCCCTGCCCTGGGTGAACGGCAGGGGTGACCTTCATGGAGGATGCTGGGAACAGTAGGAACAGTGTTAGGCCGAGTGAGGCTCAGACGTGGAGGTGCTCTCTCCTCTCCCCCAATCCTTCAGAGTTCTGTCTTCTCTCCCCCCCCCCCTCTCAAAGAGGGCTGTGCTTGTCTGTGTGTGCTTTGGTAATACATATCTTGCTTATTTCGATATTGGTGGAATTCAGTGAAAAGCGTGTTTGTAAACACAACAGTGTTGACCTCCGGTGACAACGTGTGTGTGTGTGTGTGCCTTTGTCCTGTGGATACCTGGCAGAGACAATATGTCCTGGGAAAGTTGTCCACGTATCTCCCCCAGTGATCTCATCCCAGCTTTAATAATGCCTCCATGATGGAGTTATAATTATCCATGGAATCACAACGCAGGGGGTGAAGAGGTGTTTGTGTGTGTGCGTGTGTGAGGAGTGTATGTGTGTGAGGGTGAGTGTTTATGTGTGTGTGTGTGAGTGATTTCTGCCTCTTGTCGTCCTTGTGTGTCCACATCTAAGTGTTTGTGTGTGTGTTCATGTGTGTGTGTGTTCATGTGTGTGCGTGCGTGTTCATGTGTGTGTGTGTGTTCACGCGACACAGCTGCCACCCTTATCGCCCATCCTGATTCCTCCCCCTCCCTCCGCCTCCCCTCCATCACCCGCCTGCCCACAACGTCACTCACTTAAACAACACCATCCGTCAGCGTGGCTGCTGTGGTCCCCGGTCCCCAGAGCTATCTGCTTCACCAGGGCTGCTGTCCCCCGCCCCTCCAGGTCCTGCCCGCTCCTCCCTGAGGTCAAGGATATCTTCTGCGTCGCAGAAAAACTCGATATCTCTTTCATTTCCTGTTGGTCGTGCCGCTCGTTGGAGCTTCTTCCTGTTTGCTCGCGGCTGTTTTTCTGCAAGTCACGACCTTGAGCTGATTTAGGGCTTGGGTGTATGGGGTTCCCAACAGAGCTCAAGCTGGTGTTAAGGTGATGTGAGGATAGTATTTGCTCTGTTTCTAAGGCCTGTTTGGTCGTATGTACGTTGAACTTTAGTGGAGTGTTATGCAACTTCCTCTCGGTGTCACTAACTCACTC
>NC_085028.1:16901919-16911919 GCF_963692335.1 Osmerus eperlanus
CTGTGAGGCTGAGAGGCTGTGAGGCTGAGAGGCTGAGAGGCTGTGAGGCTGAGAGGCTGAGAGGCTGAGAGACTGAGAGGCTGAGAGGCTGTGAGGCTGAGAGACTGAGAGGCTGAGAGGCTGAGAGGCTGTGAGGCTGAGAGGCTGAGAGGTAGAACAGCGGACAACTGAACGTTCCCCGACACGGAACATGATCGTTTAAAACGGCCCCGTTTCAACATGTCAAACCTGACAGCGGGCTCACGGCCAAACAGATGTTCTAAGACTTGGAGATCGTGTTCCAAGACCAGCACAGCTGGTGCACGTGACCCAGGCTGTTCCTTAGAAGAACGCTGCACCCAACACCGTCAAGTCCCCCAAAAACACAACCCTGACAGCTCAGCCTGCAGTCGAGCTTGAACCAACCGGCTTGGTCAACCCCTATAACTGAAAACCAACCCCAACAACAGCGGTTTTTCAGTGCGAGTTGGCGAGCAGACAAGCCAGGTACATTTCAACACATATTCTTTTGTTGCAAAACTCTGGTGGTTTGGCATTGACCCTGTTTCACCGCTTGTTGGTCCTTGCCCAGTAACAACCGTGGTATCATATGTCATGGAATAAGTTCCCTTGTTCCCTCCGGTCTTATTTGTTTGCTGTTTAATAAAAGGAACACGATCTAAGGATGGCAGGGCAGTCTGTGTGTGTCTGTACATATTTGTGAGACTGAGTATGTGATTACGTGTGTGTGTGTGTACCTCTGTGTCTTTGTGTGTGTGTGTGTGTCCTTGTGTGTGTGTGTGTGTGGCAGCATTGTTCATTAAGAGCAGGATAACACAGCATGCTGTGTTCAGACAGGCTCAAGTGTCAGGAAATACCAGCGACACATAGTGGACTGACCTCCACCAGCACCGGCCTCTCACACACCCACAGACAGAACTCTCTGGAAACCAGGAAGCAGCGAGCATTCCATCTCTGAGAGCTTCAGGCGGAACCGAGATGGAACCCAGACGCGAGGAAGGGCAGGGAGAGGAACCGTGGTTCTCCAGCTGGCGTGTGAAGGAGAACATCTGGTGTGTCCGTGTCTTGAGAGTCAAGTGGCTGTGAAGATGCCATGACGACGCACCATGACGACGCACCATGACAACGCACCATGACGACGCACCATGACAATGCACCATGACAACGCACCATGCCTGCTTGGTCGTTGAATGCAGTCATTGTATTTTCAAGACGATTTGCTTCCAGTCGTGTTTTCCAAGTCATCCGAACAAGTCATTAAAAACTCAAAGTTGGATACGTTCATAAGTTTATTCTTTACTTTGATGAACTCTGAACAAAACAATCAATAACAAAAACATAGTAGCCTATTCAAAATACACTTTATACACAACCAACACCTGCTGTCAAAAAACTAGAGACCTTGCTGTGCCCCACACCTGCATCAACCAGGTCTCCATGTAACTAGGGTACGATGCAGCCCCACAGCGCCCCCAACAGACCCGACAGGAAGGTCTCCCACTCACCAGGATGAAGACACATCACCATGGAGACCACATCACCAGGCTCTCCCAGATCCGTGACCTTCTGGCATTACGCAACGCAGGCTGTTGCTCGGCGCCGACCACGGACACATTGTTGTGACCGTGCACTTCTAGCCCTTGAATATCTCTTGAACTTCCTGTATGCACTTTTGTGCTTCATTACGGATGAATGAATGAATGTCTGTTATCTGGCGATAAGAGAGCTGAGGAGAGGATGGAGTTCTCCTTTATTAAACTTTGACGTGTAGTTCATCAAAAAGGAGATGAGGAAGGATTCTGCGTGTTTCTCTCCGGAGTGCTTGGCTGTGTGTACAGTAGACTGGGCTGCAGCGTGAATGGCACAGGCCGGCTCTCTCTGTGACTGTTCTGACCAGAGGAATGTGTCCTTCAGTGTCCTTCCTCCTACTGTGTGTGTGTTTGTGTGTGTATGAGAGAGTGTGTGTGTGTGTGTGTGTGAGAGAGAGAGAGCGTGTGTGTGTGTGTGGCAGCCCACCTTGCCTCAGGTATTCATCAACCTTGTTTATATAACACTAGTCGTTAGCCCATGAACCCTCCCTCCCTCCTTCCATCCCCCCTCCCCTGCCCTGCACTGCCGAATCTACCATACATCCATCTGTGACCCACCACAACCATTACCTGGTCCACCAGCCGCCTGGGGACCCAGCTAGCCGAGCTAGCAGCCAGGAGGCAGGTGGGTCACAGGACCTCAGGTGGCAGGGTGGCAGGGTAGGGTGGCAGGGTAGGGTGCAGGTAAGGGGGTGGGGTGGCAGGTAAGGTGGCAGGGTAGGGTGGCAGGTAAGGTGGCAGGGTAGGGTGGCAGGTAAGGTGGCAGGGTGGCAGGGTAGGGTGGCAGGTAAGGGGGTGGGGTGGCAGGTAAGGTGGCAGGGTGGCAGGGTAGGGTGGCAGGTAAGGTGGCAGGGTGGCAGGGTAGGGTGGCAGGTAAGGGGGTGGGGTGGCAGGTAAGGTGGCAGGGTGGCAGGGTAGGGTGACAGGTAAGGTGGCAGGGTGGCAGGGTAGGGTGGCAGGTAAGGTGGCAGGGTGGCAGGGTAGGGTGGCAGGTAAGGTGGCAGGGTGGCAGGGTAGGGTGGCAGGTAAGGTGGCAGGGTGGCAGGGTAGGGTGGCAGGTAAGGTGGCAGGGTGGCACGGTGGGGTGGCAGGTAAGGGGGTGGGGTGGCAGGTAAGGGGGTTGGGTGGGCCCATCCAGTTGCATAAGAAGGACCTGATAAGAGGGTTGTATAGCAGTCTGCTTAACACACAGCAAAGTCAATAATCTGCAGATCTGAGACACATGCCTGACGCAAGACCTCCTGGACTGTAAAACCATAACTGAAGCTGGCTGGCTGGATGGTTGGCTGGTTGGCTGGCTGTATGTCTGGCTGACTGACTTGCTGGCCAACTGGCTGGTTAATTGGCTGGTTGACATATTGACTTGCTGTTTTACTGGCTGATGATTAGCTGCCTGACTGGTTGATTGGCTGGCTGGCTGACTGGCATGGCTCCAAGTCGCAGAGTAAACCAGATCTGTTTGTGCTGCCTAGCAACAAACGAGTGTGATAACTTAGAACAATCGTAAATGTTGAAATACAGTTCTTCTGTCCTGTAAAATCCTGACTGACATTGACTGTCCATTGCTGTGCAGCAGCCTTCATTATATGGCTGTGGGCTTAGTGTTTTTAGTGTGGGCTTTTTGAACACCACACCCAGAGTACAGGAGCTAGGTGTGAGGCTGGAAGGTTGTGAGGCTGGAAGGCTGTGAGGCTGTGAGGCTGGAAGGTTGAGAGGCTGTGAGGCTGGAAGGTTGAGAGGCTGTGAGGCTGGAAGGTTGAGAGGCTGGAAGGTTGAGAGGCTGTGAGGCTGGAAGGCTGTGAGGTTGAGAGGCTGTGAGGCTGGAAGGTTGAGAGGCTGGGAGGCTGGAAGGTTGAGAGGCTGGAAGGTTAAGAGGCTGTGAGGCTGGAAGTCTGTGAGGCTGGGAGGCTGGAAAGCTGGAAGGTTGAGAGGCTGGGAGGCTGGAAGGTTGAGAGGCTGGAAGGTTGAGAGGCTGGAAGGCTGTGAGGCTGGAAGGCTGTGAGGCTATGAGGCTGGAAGGTTGAGAGGCTGGGAGGTTGAGAGGCTGTGAGGCTGGAAGGCTGTGAGGCTGGAAGGTTGAGATGCTGGAAGGATGAGAGGCTGTGAGGCTGGAAAGCTGTGAGGCTGTGAGGCTAGAAGGTTGAGAGGCTGTGAGGCTGGAAGGTTGAGAGGCTGTGAGGCTGGAAGGCTGGAAGGTTGAGAGGCTGTGAGGCTGGAAGGCTGTGAGGCTGTGGGGCTGGAAGGCTGGAAGGTTGAGAGGCTGTGAGGCTGTGAGGCTGGAAGGTTGAGAGGCTGTGAGGCTGGAAGGCTGGAAGGCTGTGAGGCTGGAAGGCTGTGAGGCTGTGAGGCTGGAATTCTGGAAGTCTGAGAGGCTGTGAGGCTGGAAGGCTGTGAGGCTGGAAGGTTGGAAGGCTGTGAGGCTGGAAGGCTGTGAGGCTGGAAGGTTGGAAGGCTGTGAGGCTGGAAGGTTGAGAGGCTAGAAAGAGTCAGCTTCTGTCTGTAGATGAGTTCATGTGCTCAGTACTGGCCCTCCCTGGCCTGGACCTCTGCTTCAGTACTGGCCCTCCCTGGCCTGGACCTCTGCTTCAGTACTGGCCATCCCTGGTCTGGACCTCTGCTTCAGTACTGGCCCTCCCTGGTCTGGACCTCTGCTTCAGTACTGGCCATTCCTGGTCTGGACCTCTGCTTCAGTACTGGCCATCCCTGGTCTGGACCTCTGCTTCAGTACTGGGAAGAGGCGCACTGGCCAGCTTGCTGACTGGTTGTCTGTCACTATGTCACTGGCTGTGTGCGTGTGTGTTCTGAGGTCAGGTCTGTGATGCTTCACTGTGGCTGAACTGTGTGTGTGTGTGTGCGTGTCCTGAGGTCAGGTCTGTGATGCTTCACTGTGGCTGAACTATGGGTGAGAGGTACAAAAGTACAAAGAAGGACCAGCTTTTTCTCAGCTGTGCCTGAAGGGGGGTTTAAGAGAAGGAAAGAGAGGATTGTGTGTGTGAGAGAGAGAAAGTGTGTGTGTGCTTGTGTGTGTGTGTGTGTGTGTGTGTGTAGGCAATGGGGGGCAGAAGTTGGATGCTTCGCTGCTTATTTGAAATTTCACTCTCAGAGAAAAAAATATTTATCTTCCCTGGACACACAGCGAAGTGATGACAGCTGCCTCGGGAGACATAGACAGATTAAAGGAACAGTTCAAGAGCAACATCTGACATGCTAATGAGTTGTGTTGAGCCTAGCACTATGTGAGTATAGCACAGATTTAGTTTGGCATTGACTTAACTTAGCATTGTCTCAGCTTAGCGCTGTGCTAGCCTAGCATTGATACATCCAGGCACACTGCTAGCCTGGTGCTGTCTTAGCGCAGAGCTATCCTAGCGCTGTGCTCGCCTAACCCTAACCCAGCACAGCAGTGTCTGGGTTACAGCAGGAATAAAGGCCACAGTCTCTTAGCGACTGATCTGCAAATGAGCTCTTACCCGGCGCAATCTGAGCAGGGAGCACTTAACGCATCCTGGCGACTCAGCGACTTTAAGCTCCTCGGTGGGTTTACTTACAGCTCCCTTGAGGACAAGACCCTCCCAGAACACCCTCCCCTTCCCCTCCCCCCACTTCCCCCCCCCCCCAACCCCCACCGGAATTCCTCAAGGTAAAGCCAGGCTTCATCGTTGGCTCTGCAGAACAGCTCTCATAGAATCCATAGGCAGCTTCAGCGGCGAGAGCATTAGCATACCTGCGGTCTGGCCTTGAGGAAGGGCGGTGCCACACGACTGAATGTTAGCTGAGTGGGTTCCTGATGGCGTCTGGGGCGGAGAGGGGTGGGAGTGGGGTTAAGGAGACCCGGGAGGCGGGCGGGGGGTGGTGGGTGGGTTGGGGGGGTAGGTGCCGGGGAACAAAGGCCCAGTGTTGTGCTCTCCTGTCTGGCTTCATAGCAGAGAGAGAGAGGGTCCCCCGGCTCTGCTGGGTCTCCGCTGGTTTAATGAGTGCAAGCCCAGCTGCTCGCTCGCCCTGCGCACACGCAGCAACACGACCTCTGACCCCTCGCAGGCGGCGAGGGGGGACTCGTTGCCACTGCGATCCAGACGTGGCGGCGGTGACTCCGACACGGTTACGCCCGGTCTGTGATTGGTCGAGCCAGGTCACCGGGGAGGCATTGTGATGTCACTGTGGTAGTTAGGCTAGAAGCCCCTTGACTAACCCCTTATAAATCACACACGGTCAGGCTGCATCACACACGGTCAGGCTGCATCACAGGCGGTCAGGCTGCATCACAGGCGGTCAGGCTGCATCACACACGGTCAGGCTGCATCACAGGCGGTCAGCCTGCATCACAGGCGGTCAGGCTGCATCACACACAGTCAGCCTGCATCACACACGGTCAGGCTGCATTACAGGTGGTCAGGCTGCATCACAGGCGGTCAGCCTGCATCACAGGCGGTCAGGCTGCATCACACACGGTCAGGCTGCATCACAGGCGGTCAGGCTGCATCACACACGGTCAGGCTGCATCACAGGCGGTCAGGCTGCATCACAGGCGGTCAAGCTGCATCACACACGGTCAGGCTGCATCACAGGCGGTCAGCCTGCATCACAGGCGGTCAGGCTGCATCACACACGGTCAGGCTGCATCACAGGCGGTCAGCCTGCATCACAGGCGGTCAGCCTGCATCACAGGCGGTTAGGCTGCATCACAGGCGGTCAGCCTGCATCACAGGCGGTCAGGCTGCATCACATACGGTCAGGCTGCATCATAGGCGGTCAGGCTGCATCACAGGTGGTCAGGCTGCATCACAGGCGGTCAGGCTGCATCACAGGTGGTCAGGCTGCATCACAGGCTGCATCACTGGCAGGCAGACAGGCTAGTCAACCTGCATGTTCCTCCACAATATCGATCTACCTTAACTACAGTATATATACATATATAAGATGTTTATATCTTAACAGTATTTCAGATCATAGTTTGCAGAAAGTGACATACTTCAGTGGAACTCTCTAAAAGGGATCTTACCAAATATATTTTACAGTAAAGTTACAATGAACCCACAAACCCTGGTCACCTCATCTTCCTGTGATTAGCTGTCCTGTGACTGGTTGTTCTGGGACTGGCCATCTTGTGATTGGCTGTCCTGTGAAGGTGGGCGTGGCTGGAGGAGGGGCCAGGCAGGTGGGTGTGAGCGGGATAGGACAGCCACAGTTTTCCACCTCCGCCTCTCCTCCACGGAGAGATGAGTGTGCTGCATTGTGCTTTATAATTAGATGTCCTTCCGTTGCGTTGGCACAGCGGAGTCTGTCTGTGTATGTGTGTGTGTGTAGGTGTTTCAGCATCTGTGTGTGTGTATGTGTGTGTAAGTGTAAGTGACTATGACTGTGTATGTATGTGTGTGTGTGTGTGTGTGTGTGTAGGTGTTTCAGCATCTGTGTGTGTGTGTGTAAGTGACTATGACTGTGTGTGTGTGTGTGTGTGTAAGGACAGGGGTGGTGTCTTCACTTCACTCCTCTTCCTTGATAGGGACACAAACGGATGAGCTTGGCCACATTCCTTTCTACCTCATAACACACACACACACACACACACACAACAATGCTGACTCTCACACACACACATCTTCCTTCCTTATGGTAAAACTGAGCTACATGGGCAACTCAGCAGCCAAAAGGCCCAGGAACCCTGCAGAAGTGGAGAGGGAGAGAATAGCTGGGGCTTGGGGGGTTAGGGTGGGGGTGAGGGGCTGAAGGTGGGTGTGGGAGCGAGTTATTATTTTCACAGCTGATATGTGACGCCCTTCGTCCTGTGGTGGTGCGATCTGCCCTCTGGGCCTATTGGAGACGGTCCCCAAAGTGGTGTCACCCCCGCCCGCTCCACCCCCTCCCCTCCACCCCCCTCCCCTCCACCCCCTCCCCTCACCCCTCCTTCCTGGGGCTGCTTTGCTAAGTTGTTCGGTCGCAACGCGACCGGTGTAGGAGGAGGATGTGACATCACTTCCTGCCATGCTGCGTTCGCTGCGTGTCTGAAGGAACAGTGTGTGACTGCAGCTCTGCCCTTCTGAAGCAGGCCGTACGGGGGGATTGAACCCTAACCCTCGCTGTTACCATTAGACCAAGAATACATCCTCCTCGTGTGAGGCCAGCAGGTCTGGGATCGGAACAGCTGGGCGTCGAACCCGTGCATCTGTCATTAGACCAAGAGGATCATTGTTGTAGTTCCAGGTCTCATTGAGAGGGGCTCGGTTCCGAACCGCCTCTGCTACAGGCCTGATTGAGTGTGACAGGATGTGCTGAGTCACAGTAGGAACGCCTGGAAACGCCCCAGATCCCAAACGCTTCACTGTTAGGACTTACTGCAGCTGCCCTTACAAGGTTGGTACTGTTGCACGCTGTGTGCATACAACTGGGACATCAGGCCTCATCAGAACATGTCACCTTGAACTTTGACCCTCTTGCTCCTACATCCGTCACCTTGGAGATGAAGTAGTCTGCATCTCCTCTTCAGCGTCAGGATGTCATCAATCTGAGACACACTCACTGGTTTACCACACTGACCCGCACAATCCTGGTGTATGTCCTTATGTAACATCGCTGTGACAGGGACAGTAAATAAGGCCAGGCGGACGGGTTCCCGAAGGGATGTCAGACTCCGCCCTGATGAGAGAAGATGATGTCAGAGAGGATGGTCACCTGACGTCCATGAGAACCAGTCAGATTTTATTGGCCGCTTTACGGCTGATTAAAAACAACACAGATCTCTTTCTTCTTTCTCTCTATTTTCTCTCGTCCTTTGGATCATTCTCTCCTCCCTCTCCTCTCATCCCTCTCCCCTCCTCCCCTCCCTCTCCCCCTCCCATTTCAAACCACATCACAGCGTTCTATGACATCACCTCCCTCCTGTGCAGCGGGAGATGGTTCCCTGGTCAGTGTCCCAGTATTACTGCATGCAGGAAACAGCAAAGACTGCTCTCTCTGGGGCCCCTACGGAGTTTCAACGGAAAGTCTGCTTCACCACTCTGAGCCTGCAAAGTACAGCATCTGCTGTATACTGTATCTACTGTACTCTGTCCCCTGTTGCGTTTTCTCTCTGGTGCGTCGGAGAAGGCTTGTTTTGTTCTCTTTGTGTCGGAGCCTCAGAACGACTAAGGAATAATAATAATGTTACTTTATTTTCTATAGCGCCTTTAAAGGTTGCATCTCAAAGTATTTTACAACATAAGAAATTAAAAATGCAGTTAATATAAAGGCAGACGAAACACACCATGAAACACCATGATAATCACAGAAAAGCAATTTTTAAAAAGTTAATTTTTAGGGAAAATACTCAGCATGCCTAGCCTCAGAAGGAAGAGAGTTCCACAGTCCATCTCCCAGTCCAGAGAGAGGTCACCTGACCGGGGCTGCTGAGGGGATCCAGGGTGATTTCAATGTTTGGCAGCGGCGTGTCCCTAGAGAGGTGTTTGAAGTGAGCTGGGTTAGGGTTAGGGTTAGAACTGAGGCAGGGATGAAACACAGGCGCCTCCAGGGAGGTGAGGGTGTCCAGCCTGCCTGGACAACCACAAGCCAGGAGGGACAAACTTGCTCGGTCCCCAGGGGAGGAGAGGTATTCTGAATCTGGAATATGAGTTACGTGGGAACAGTGTCAGCAGTTCCACGCTGGGGTTTGGTCTCTGTTGTTGGAATCATTTTTTACAACTTTCTTTTGAGATTGTACTGACGATCTCTCTTCTTTGTCCCCCTTCCCCCCCCTCTCTCTCTCCCTCCCCCCCCCTCTCTCTCCTCAGTCCTGGAGATCCTCCAGCTGGTAACCAGGAGAGATCTCCTCCTGGCCGACACTCACATCCTGGAGTTGGAGCAGGAGTGCAACGAGGCCGCCGCCGCCGCCGTCGCTGCGGCAACCTCCTCTCCGGAGGGGGTCGTCGCGGCGACTCCGGAGGACGTGACGAGCCCCGGGAGCAAGGACGGCGGGCGGAGGAAGGCGAAGGACGAGGACGGCGGGCGGAGGAAGGCGAAGGACGTGGAGCTGCTGTACGAGGCGCTGCAGGGGGAGATGTGGGCCGTGGTGAGGGAGTCTCTGCGTTCGCCCACGGCCGGACCCAACCTGGGCCTGGTGGTGCAGGTGAGCTCACTTCCTGTCCAGCCGCTAGGGGAACGAGGGACGTCTGGTCCTGGAGGAAGTGAACGTTAAAGACTCGCCTTGATTACGTCACACAGTTTAATTCAGTCATCTTCCCGGTGTGTGTGTGTGTGTGTGTGTGTCGTCGTGTGTTTGTGTCCACATGCGTGCCCACATTTGTGTGTGTGTGTCTGTCGGCGTATGCTTGCGTGTGTGCATGTCTGTGTGTGTGTGTGCATGTCTGTCTATGTGTGTGTGTGTGTGTGTGTGCATGTCTGTCTGTGTGTGTGTGTACATGTCTGTCTATGTGTGTGTGTGT